>NC_081411.1:756561438-756821438 GCF_030272615.1 Cryptomeria japonica | reverse complement strand
TACTTTCTTTCAAGTTTGATTCCTCAATTAGGGTTTGAGTGAGCCAAACCCCTATCCACAACCCTTCTCCCCTTCTTTTCTAAGTGTAGGTTGCAGGTGTGCAGCTATATTTTCAGATTTGGGCTCCATTTACAGAGGTGGAAAAACCCTTTTCGTTCCACGGATTTTTCGGAGGACCATGTACACTTTTGCCACGGTCCTGATGAATTTTCTCCAAATTTATAGGGCAGATGCATATCAATCTAATTAGCTCAAATCCGAAGTTACAGTGCGGTCCCAAACCAATAGCTCCTCATTTCACTCATTTTCTCTCTCTTTTCCACATAGTCAACAAGTCAACTTTCCAATTTACAAAAGAGGGTAAATCACAGTTCAACCATTGCAATCCACTTGGAATTCACATCCTTGTCTCTCTTGGATTTGGATCTAGTGGATTCAAGCCCCTCTTTTGAATGTAAAGTTCTCCCAAGTGAAAAACCATCCTGGTGACTTCCTTTCTCTCTCCTAGGTGGGAAATCACCAGGGTTCAATTTTCCACTTTACATTTTAGTGAACCCGCTGTCTTACACATTAATTCTGATTTCTCATTATTAAATCTAATTAATTGCAATTTGGATTTCAAATTGTCATTTTCAAGTTTGATCTATTTGCAAATTTTATAGGTTAATTACATAAAAGCCCTAATTTTTCATTTTAAGCAAATTAAGCTTGTGAAGTGCAACTTTTTAATTGTTTGTTTCAAATCTGATTTTCATCTCAAAATTGCAATTCAAATCTGCCTTTTTATTCTGAAAATTTAGTGGTTAAATAATAAAATCCTAATTTTTAAGATCTTTTTATTTTCAACCTTTGACTGCAAATTTGACCGATTTAGACATCTCCAAATCAGCTATTTTTTTGGATTCCGTAATAATATTAGAATACCTATCATTCCTAAAAAATTTGAAAAAATTTGGTCAGACTGTGTGCACTTTCACCACGGTCCTCGACTTTTTTCCCAAAATTTCAAGAGACAGAATTAACTGTATTTTTCTACTTAAATCTAGAAAATTGGCATACTTTATCAATTTTAACACCATCTAAGGTCGAACACAATTTCAAATTTCAAAAATTAAGTGGTTAGGTCATAAAACCCTAATTGGTTTTTGTGCAAATTTCAATCAAATTCATTCAAATTCAGATTTTTAAACATTTTCCAAGGTGTCCCTATCCATTATGTTTGACCTTTTTCAAAATTGCAATTCAATTCCTCTTTTTTTCTCAAAACCCTAATAGGGTCCTATTTTCACTTTTGAACCTTATTTTTGCTTATCTAGAAATCGTAAAATTCACCAATTTTGGGGGGTTAGCATTAAAAGCATTGTAATTTTCATCCCTGAAATTTTTGAAAAAAGTTGGTTGGATCGTGTGCATTTTCGCCACTGTCCTCGGATTTTTTCCCAAAATTTTGGGAGATTGTTATGATTGTATTTAATAACCTAAATCCGGAAGGTTGGCTGATTTTGTTGATTTTTAATCCCTCTAAACTCAAAAATACCTCCAAAATTCAAATTTTCAAATTTCAAGAAAATTTTTAAAATTAAGAGGTTAATCATAATCTGCCCTAATTTTAAAAATTTTGTTTTTGTTAATTTTAAGATTAAGTGGTATCCCCTTGGCCCTAATTTTAAAATTCCAATTTCTTTTGATTTATTATAAAATTATTTTTGGAAATTGTATCATTTTATCCCTCCAACAAAGTTCAAATTGTTTAATCATTGTTTTATTAAATTTTGCATTATTCAATTTTTGTAAGCTTTGCTCCCATAATTCAAATTTCAAATTTCAAATTTGCAATTCAAATTCCATTTTCCATCCTTTATTAAATTTCATTGCATGTATGGGGTGAACATTATTATGGTTAAATGACATGTATGAGTTTCTTGTTTGCTCTTAAGTGCATATGGAGTTCTTATCTTATTTTGCTAGTTCAATTTCAAATTATATTAAAGATGTTCATGATGTTCCCTTTCATGCATATGATGATGATTTAGTTCTCCCTTCCATTCATAGCTATAATTTACCCTCTCCCAAAATTGATCTCATTAATGAGGGCACATTGGTGCAAAAAAGGGATGTGGACACTTTTTTCAAAGATCTCCCTCTTAAAGATGAATCTTTGGAGAATTGTATTCCTTCTTCTCCTAAAAAGTACCTCCCTCATAAGGATTATTTGGTGCAAGAGGATGACATTATGGCTACTTATCCTAGTGATACCATACCTTCTTTTCATGATCTTCTCCCTAGGGATGAAGCATTCATTATATATTATAGTCCCTTTTCTAATCACAAAGATGTCTTAGAACAAGAAGATGAAATTATTAGCAATTTTCTTGATTCTCTTCTTTCTCAAGATGTATCCTTAGAGAAAAAAGAACCTAGTCAAGTCAATACCATTCATGCTTCTAGTTATGACATGCCTAGACCTAACAAACCTCCTAATATTCTAAAAGTTGCAAAAGACATATGTGAAAGAGATGTTATGGAAAGACAACTAGAAAAAAATAATGGGTCCAAAATACATCAAACATTTAATAGTTGTGTCAAAAATAAAGATCCTAATATTCTCCTCACTTCTCTTTCTTCCCCCTCTCACCCTAAGAACGACATTGATAAGAATCTTGCTGAGAATCTTCATGGTATCTTAGCAAATCTCCCTTTGGGACTTGATTCAAACTTCCCCGTCATACCATACGTTGATCCAAGAAGCCTTTGATAAAGTGGTTCCTCATCATTCTTCTAAACCAAATGATATCACATTCTCACAAGATGATTTGCCTTCTATTGATAATGGATCAGCTCTTAACATTTGTTATGTTGACTTATTAGATAAGATAAATTGGGATTATTCTTCTATTCAACCTGATCCTCTTTGTGTTTGTGGCTTTGATAATGTTCCTAGAGAGTCATTTTGTATAGTCATATTACCTATTAAAGTAGGGCCCATGACTTTGCCTACTCCTATTCATGTCATGCCCAACCATCTCAATTATAATCTTCTTCTGGGTAGACCGTGGATTCATGCTATGAAAGTAGTCCCTTCTACCCTTCATCACACAATCAAATGCATATATAACAATGAACTCCACTCAATAAAGACTGATTCTAGTCCTTATAATTTAACTTATGATTATAGTCCTTATAATTTCCACTTTTCCTTCTAACACATGTCTTGATAAGAGAAAATACAATGGATGAGTTCTAAGATGTGGGCAAAAAAGTCTTGGAAGTCATGAGAAATCACATTTTCTTTTGTCAACATCTTTTCCATTGTCTTTTAAATCCGCACTTCCTCATTCTAATTTTGAGTTACAACAAGAAAATGTGTTGACCAATCTTCTAAATTCCAACTTAATATCTCCTCTTTGTCCTAAACGAAGAAGAAAACATAAACAACATTCTCAAAAATCTTCTTTTTGTAAATATCATCAAATCCATGGCCATTCTACTAAAGAGTGTAAAGATTTGAAAACAAAAATACATTTTATTGATTCAAGCATCATAGAAATAACATCTCACAATTAATGGAATGTTCATCATGATCATTTAAAATAACATTCAAGTTCCTATTATGTTGCTCCTCACTATGTGACATAGTTAGCATACTTATTGAGGGCTCCTTGTCATTCATGGTGGTACAATTTTAGGTGCAATCATACTTAGTGAGCAATGTAATAGTCTATATATTATTGTTTCTATGCTTGGGGGGCAAGAATAATTCTTTTTCCTCTTTCTAAGGTTTCACTGTTTTCTTCATGGAGTACATTATTCATAAACTTGATGTCCTTTCTTGCCTGGAGTTCTCCTTCATGTGAGCACATGACTTTTCCATGCTTAGAATATTTTCCTTGCTTGAAACAGCGTGTCTATTATGAACAATCTCTCTTTAGATAAATTTTGTGAATCTTCTTCTTCTTCTTTCTCTCTCTTTGAAAATCACCTCTTCTATTGTGTTATTCATAACTTGATGTCCTTTCTTGAATGGAGTTATCCTTCATGCGAGCGCATGTTTGTTCCTTGGTTAGGATGTATTCCTTTCTTGAAATGGTACATATTTTATGATTAATATCTCTCTAGAAGTTGTGTAATTCTTCTCATTGTCCTACACTTGGGGGGAAATGATCTCCCTCCCTCTCTTTTTCTCTAAGGATCCACTCTCTTCTATATTGTAGATGGTGTGAGTTTTATTACTTGATGTCACTCCTTGTGCATAATTGTTGGTTGTTTGCTCATGGATTCTCTCTTATACAAGAGGTGTAAGTATTTGACTACAGCCTCTTTCACACTTGGTAATGTAAATCTATAATAAATCCACTCATCCCGGATAGGGCTAAAAGTGTGTCATCCTTCATCAAGAATCTCTTTCACCTAGCAATAGGATGAATAATCACATTCTTTTTCTCTCCTTTCCTTTCTTCTAGAATATGTTATATTTGTCTTAGACAACTCCTCTTGAAGTAAGATGTCTTTTGAACAAATATCTCTTCTCCTCCAAGGATCTCCTTTACACTTACAACAAGGTGTCTCTTTTCAACTATATTATCCTTGCTTCAAGAGTATTCCCTCTCTTGCTTGGATTTGTGACATTGTTTCATAATGGATAGCTTCTTTGTGAAGAAGGTAGGTATCCTTGTTCTACTTTCCTTAAGATATCAACATTAAACTATGTTGACATCTTAGGGGGGGCACCCACACTTCTCCCTTGTACTATAATTCTCTTATGCATTGTACAGTGGGACATTCTTGGAACCAAAGCACAAAATCTTAGAGAAATATGTCATCACTTTTCTCTTGTGCAGTGGGTCATTCTCAAAACCAGAGCATAGACTCTTAGAGCGAGGTGATGCCACTTTTCTCTTATGCAGGGTGATTATTCTCGGAACCAGAGCACAAACTCTTAGAGAGAGATGTCACACCTTTCGTGATACTTGTACTATACATCTTATACAGGTTGTAGTGTACTCGGGCATAGACTCCTATGAGGTGCTTCAAACCTCACTTGCAAACACACGCGTGAGTTGGGTGGAACTAACGGTGTTCTCACTCTCCTCCCTTACATGGATCACCTAGACAGACTCTAGGGGCTAGATTTCCATGTCCTTTTTCCACATGGATCACCCAGATAGACTCTGGGGTCTATACTTTCATGTCATTCTCTCCATGGATCAACTAGTTCTAGGGGTGAGATGTCAATGGTTTCTCTCTTCTTTGTCTTTCTTCTCATGGATCACCAAAGTGTGTATTTCTTGTCGTCTCTCTCCTTCCTCTCATGAACCCATAATTTTACTATTGATGGTTCATGGATGATGTCAACTTTTCTCTTTGATGTGATTATATGTGTTCATGAGATGGCATTTTATGTTTCAATAATAATATTATTTGATTGAGACATTTTTCATATTGAGGTCTCCTTGACTAGTTGACTTGAGGTCTTAAGATATTAGCCTTTGTTGCATGCCTTTTTATGTGCACTTGCATATGTTTGAGTGAGTTAATATCCTAAGATTTGGGGCATAGTTCCTTGAGATCAGTGACATCTTATACTCCTTGTGATCTTTCTCTGCATCTCTCATATTCATCTCTTTCCTTCTTCTACTTTACCGGCACTATTGGCGTAAGCCATACTCTAGCTAAAGTGGGGGCTAAATGTAGTGTCATAAAATTGCACCCCTTGCAATTTTAACCATGTTTTAGGCCCTTTACTATGGCGATACCATCTCCTACACTTGATCAAGACCCATCTATGCCTCCACCATGGAGGTGGGCTTCATTTCCATACTTTAGAATCTCTTTAGACCTTGTTTCAGGCCCGAAAAAAGGAGAGGACTAGGGCATGGTGCCATGGTCCTCCTTAGCACCATGGTGTGGCATCCTGGTCCTCCTTAGGATAGGGGCAACACCCTTGTCCTCCCTCTTTATGTGGCCCCAAAATAGGTCCATTTGACCATTGACCCTATTTTTTTCTTTGGGATTCAAACTCCCCAATGCCGGCCTTTGGTGAGATGAATTAATTTTATGAGGCATGTATAAAAGGGATTTAGTCCTCTCATTTGCATAAGTTGAATATACATGAGTAGGCAAAATACAGGGGATAAGGGAAGATATACATCATCAAGTCTTCAAGCATTCATGTGTCTTCTCCATTCATCCATTGGAGCAACATTGCAACATTCATTTGCAAGTATGTGTGTGTGTTAGGGTTTAGTCATGTCACATGCTATTTCATGCCACACTTGTGATTACATTTAAGATGAAAAGAAATCATCATCAACAAATTGCAGATCTACAAGGTATACACTTCCATTATTTATATTTCAGCATTTGCAATTACTTTCTTTCAAGGTTGATTCCTCAACCGGGGTTTAATTGAGGCAAACCCCTATCCACAACCCTTCTCCCCTTCTTTTGTGTGTGTAGGTTGCAGGTGTGTAGCTATATTTTCATATTTGAGCTCCATTTATAGAGGAGGAAAAATCATTTTCATTTCACAGATTTTTCAGAGGACTATGTACACTTTCACCATAGTCCCAATGACTTTTATCCAAATTTGCAGGGGAGATCCGTATCGGTCTAGTTAGCTCAGATCTGAAGTTACAACATGATATTGAATTGGTAGCTCCTCATTTCACTCATTTTCTCTCTCTTTTCCACATAGTCAACAAATCAACTTTCCAATTTACAAAAGAGGGTAAATCACACTTCAACCCTTGCAATCCACTTGGATTTCACATCTTTGTCTCTCTTGGATTTTGATCTAGTCGATTCAATCCCCTCTTTTGAATGTAAAGTTATCCCAAGTGAAAAACCATCCTAGTGACTTCCTTTCTCTCTCCTAGGTGGGGAGTCACTAGGGTTCAATTTTTCCACTTTACAATAGGTACTCCCCTACTTCCTTGAACACTTACATTTCTTATAGCCAACTTCTCACATAAAATGAGACAAGTTGACTACCACCACATTTCATTGTTCACCATAGTAGTGCATGGGGATATTAAATATAATATAAAAATAAATATTTATATTCTCTCTTTTCTTAGATCAGTTACTACCTATTGAAGGCAACATGTATTCTCATCGACCCATAAAATTTCTTAGCTATATTTTTAAGAAAAAATGACTTATTTTGTATCTCCCTCAATACATCATGTAGTTAGCACATGCCCCCATCCAAAGATAGTAGGGCAGCACAAATAAAGGTTTTTTCCATGATAAATATATTTATTTTTATTTGGAATTGATATGTAGAAATCTCACCATTACAACCCTATACACCACACTAAGATTCTCATCCATATCCTTAGAAATTTTCTAAGCCATCCAAAATCTACCATAAATAACTCTCTAGGAATTGCAATGTTAAAAACTCTCTAGCAACAAAATTAATGGGGTTTCATATGATACTTCTTTCAAATACCCCTCTCAGACCTTGTTCTTTAATTAGTTTTTGGAAGAGGGCTCAACACCCTCAACTTGGTGTGGATCATCCTTCTATCTTCTCTTCAATCTTATCCTCTGATTTCTTTACCCAAGTCATCTTCACTTTCTCTCTTTCTTGGTTGATGTCAATCTTCTTTGTCAAACCATTAGATTTATGTGTTCTCCCTCAACAATGTTTCGCAATCTGACCCATCTTGTTACAATTATAGCATATTGAACCTCTTTGAGGCTTTCTACTTTTCATTTTGTCACTCATATTTCTATATCTATTCCTTATCATCATACTTATATATTCAATAGCCTTATGCCCAAACTTATTGCAAGAGAAATATATTATGGTAATTGATTGATTTTTTATCTGAAATTTGCATTCACTAGGTCTATGTCTAAATCTATTGCATGAAAAAAAAATGCCATTAAAAGAATGCCTAGATCCAACTTGAGAAAACCTTATGTCATTCTTCTTAATGTTGTTCTAGACCGGAATGAAGTTAGTATCCATAACCTTCTCCTTTCATTTGGAAATTTTGCCTTTCTCATAACCTAGTCCATCCTTGTTATTATTCTTCTTATGAGCATTGAGCATCACATCAAGTACTTCACTTCCACCTTTCAACTTTAAAACTTGGTCAATTTTCTCCTTTGTGTCCTTTAATTCCTTCCTAAGTTTATTCACTTCTTTTTCAAGTCTAGAACATTCCTCTATTTTTCTATTCATTTTGTGTCAAGATCATCCATCACTTTTATTCGCTAATCAAGTAGGTTTCCCAAATAAGTATTTTTTTCTTCAACCTTATTGCACATGGATCTACTTTCATCCACATTCTCCTTCCATATCAACAACTCCTTCAAAGTCCCAGTTATGATGACTTTTAGCATCCATATCCACATATTCAAACAAAGTGTTCAAATAACAGATATACCTTAATAGTTAAATTAACACTTCAGGAACCTTGATCTGATACAAATTGTTGAACACTACCAGATGCTGAGAGGGATACTGAATCTACATAAACTAAAACTTTTCAAATCAAAACTACTTGAAACACATCATCAATTTAATCCAATGTACAAGATATTAAATAACAGAAACAACAAATGAATCCACACAAGGACACCAATATTTGTTATGTGAAAAACCCAAATTGGGAAAAACTACAGTAAGAATTAACCTTACAATATGTATTAATTACTTATAATGTTTGTGGCCACTGAACAAATAGCTTACTGCTTCAAACTTGCAAACTAAGGTGCACAACCTTAGGCAAGATATAAAAGAGGACTTGCTGAAATAAAGACCACTTCTTTAGGACAAGATACAAACAACTATCACAAAAGTCATAGAAGTTAAATGAAAATGAAGATATCACAAGTATAAGTAGATTCTTGCATATCTATGTTGTGCATATCAAAGCTAATGAAGTCAAACATGTTGTCAATACAAAAGCCACTTTAAAAAAAGGTGAAGTCAAACTTCAAAGGAGGAGAATGAAGTCAAAGTGACTCAGAGTTACGGTAGGGGAGGAATCAAGGTTTTCAAATAAGATCATGTTTAAGATCATGGTTAAAGAGATGTTGCAATTAGAGATCTTGTCACCAAAATAATGAAGAAAATCTGGTGTAATCTATCAGGTCTGAAGCAATATCCCCCACAAAAAGTGAAGCCTTTTATTTGTGAGTCAAATCAAAGCATTAGAAAAGGTGATAGTGTTCCTTAAGGACAAAAGAACACAAATGTTGTTGACAAAAATCTCAAGATCAAAATCAGAGATATAATTGTTTTATGTTGAAGTAATTAATAAAAGAGGCCGATGTTGAAACAAACTGTAATTCCTTCCGCATCGCATGAGATCAACTGCAGCCTTCTTAGTTCTTTGCATAAGATAAAAATAGATTGTTTAAACTAAAGTTTTGTATGAGTAGACATGTAAGTAATTCTACTTTTACCCATCCTTTTATTTATCAAAGACTTCTATTTACTAAATCAATTGTATTGCGTTCTTTATCTTGATTACTTGATTGTTGATAATGTGATTAAATTTATATTCCCTACAATAAAAAAAATTCATTTGTTTATTCCTATTGTAGCGTAGAAATTAGGAATCATCAAAATAAGATATATCAATCAAAACGTTAAACATGATAGCTCAATCAAAGAAATACTCATTGCAATGAACCTAATTCTAAAGCACATTCAATAGAGGTATGAAAATGAAGCATTCAAAAGAAAACATTATGCAAACCAGATTCAAGATTGAATACTCCTTCCATGCGGCTCCATTGTTGTTCTTTCCTCTTCAATGGGTTTGTGGATCTCACCTACAAGTGCTCACACAATTGAAAGCAAAAAGGCTCAAGAGTACTAGAAACGAAAGTTCGGTAGAAATTTGAGATTCATGAAGGGATTGATTGAAGAAAATTATCCAATTTATAGAGAAATTGGAGAAAACACAAAATTGGCATGATGCAATTCAAATGGAAATTGCAAATCAATATGACAAATTATGACAAATTATGCACTTTCCATGCACAATTTGATTGATTGACAATTTGATGACAAATTATGACACATTCTATGTCAAAATTGATTGATTGTCAATTATGACAATTTATGACAAATTGAAATGTCATTCCCATAGAATTAGGAGATGAAATAGGAGGAATTTGAAATTAGAAATTTGAAAAATTAGAAAAATTGAAATTGATGACAAATTAGGAATTAGAAATTGAAAGAAATTAGAAATTAGGATTTAGTGAATCAATTAATAATTTTTCATTTATTAATCAATTCACAAAGAGGAATAATTAGCCAATTAAATAGAGATTTAATTGTAATGAGAAGACTTAGGATTAATAAATAATTTAGTAATCCTGGAGGAAGAAATGGCAAATTAGGTTAAATGACTAAATCATAAAACCCTAGAAGACGAATTAGAAATGCGAAAATGATAATTAGGTCTTGATTGAAGATAATTAATGTCATGACTTGCTTTTGATAAATGACCAATGCGATAAATGATTTGATTGAGAAATATGCCAATTGACATGATTTGATCCAAATTGACACAATTGAGACAGATAATGATTGATAGTGAAATGATGACAAATCGGTTGCAAAATGACAAAATCGACAAGAGGACAAGAATCGACAACAAAATGGATTGCAAGATGACAAGATCGAACATGACAACGGTCGATGACAAATCGATCGTAAAATGACAAGATTAAAAGATTGATGATAAATCGACAAGATTGATAAGAGGACTAAACCCTAATTAGGATTAACGATGTCCAAAATGATGACAAATGAATACGCACATTGATGCGACAGAGTAAAATTGATCAAAATCATGACTGGATAATGTTGTCGACAAGACCAAATTCGAAGACGAGATGATTGAAGAATGTAGAAGAATGACTCAATGTTTGCAAATGATAAAGACCAAGTGCGTGACATAGGAGAAATGTTAATGCGACGCAAAAACCTAAAATGAGGCAATGCGCAAATGTTAAAGTATGACTTCGCAAGCGTTGACCATTTTTGGGTGTCTACATTTTGCCCCTCTTTGAGACAATGCGATTCTGAGCGTTGTTTCAAAGAACAATAACAAAAAATGCCCCAGACAACGATAATGACATATGCATGCCCCCTCGAGGAATTGGCCGGAAACATGCAGAAAAGAGGCCAATTGATCGATAAAAATGATAGAAAATGATAGGATCAAACGGACTGACAATCGGAGATCGGATGCATGATAGACAAGCAATTTAAGGAGCACAAGACCGCGACCAACATAAGATGGAGAGGACGCATGTCCATCTATGCAATGACAAAGAGCTATAAATGGGACCAAGAGGGTGAAAATGACTCATTTGCAGTAGCGAAAGAGGAGGATTTGTTGCTCTGGACAAGGACACTTGCAGACAGATGGTGAACATTCCAACGGTGGATCACCTTGGAGAACGTGTATGCACATTCAGACGACCGAAGGATGCAGGAGCAGTGGTATGTATCTCGAAAACCCATGTTTTGAATTTCATGAATTTTGATGGCTTACGGGACATTGCGGGGTCCACAGGGGATACCAAAATGGTCTCTTGCGCTTGTGTAGGCTAAACCTGCGCTTGTGTAAGGAGTTCTGCACTTGTGTAGGAAGACACAAGTGCAATTCATCTAACACAGGCGTAGCTTCTCAAACACAGGCGCAAGTTGGCATAAAATCCTTAGTTTTGACTTGAAATTGCATGCAAATGACCTGACAGGGGGTGGGAAGGATAGGATAGGGTAATGTGGATGAAAAACACCCTGATTTGATCATGAAAATGAAGACATGCAACCCGTAGGAACAAACCCTAAAACTGACAAAATGATGCCCCGATTGTGATGCAGAGTCGACAATATCCATTGATCGCACGGGAGAATCGACCGGACTGTTTCATGCTACGACATAGACTCAGGAGTACAGAAAGAGACACATTAGCTGGACTGGGATTGTATTACATCACATATATGCCTGAGATTAGGGCAAACACAGGATTGCTTACCGCATTGGCAGAGCGATGGCATTCAGAGACTTCCTCATTCCATTTGGCGACTGGTGAGGCGACAGTGACATTAGAGGATGTATGGCGCATCCTCCGCATTTCGATACATGGGGAGATGATAGAGTACGACCCAGTGATAGGGAGAGACGCGTTATGCAGACTGTTTGAGTGTGACGCAGAGGATCTAGACATTGTCGAGAGGGAGATTCGCTGGGAGACGATGGCAGCCGAGTATGAGCAGCGATGTGTGGTGATAGCAGTGGTGATAGCATGTCTTCTGGCAGGTGATAGACGAGGACATGGATTCCCTATTGGTTGGGGAAGAGTATTAGAGCAGATGGTGACAGAGGGGACAGTGTACGCATGGGGACCATGTGTGTTGGCTATGTTATATTTCCAGCTGCATCAGATAGCGTATCAGGGAATGCAGACGCTGAGTTGTGGAGTCACATTGCTTCAGGTATGGGCATTTGAGCATATTGCCATATGTCGACCGATCACAGATAGACAGGTTGTACCACACCGACCATACGTATACAGCTATGGTGGAGCACTGAGACAGGGTCCTTTTGGATACATATTATACTGGCGACATGAGCTAGACAGACTGAGAGAGTTTATATGGAGGCCATATCGAGATTGCCCCGGATGGTCAGATGATCATGAGGAGTTACCATACTGCAGACAGGAGAGGTACCTGATTGGGCGACAAGTAAACCGTCAGAGAGTGATTGAGTTGTACCTGCCAGAGAGGGTCAGACGACAGTTTGGAGAGACACAGGACATTCCTTGGACGACTGCATGCTTTGCCCGGTCTCACTGAGAGACGAGTCAGTGGGGTAGTATGATTCAACCACGTATAGCATATGCCGACTTTGCACAGTTACAGCAGAGACAGTGGGATTGGATGTCAGATGTGGTAGATGCTGGGACTACAGAGGAGTATGAGACATGGTTCGCACAGCAACGGCCAGTGCCTTTGACCGATCCGGATATTCCAATACCGAGGAGACAAGAGGACTTCCCACTCACAGGAGAGGAGGGAGATGATGAGGACGAGGAGGATGACGAGGATGATGAGGATGATGAGGATGAGGGTGATGGAGATGAGGATGGAGTTGATGGAGGTGATGAGGAGGATGAGGGAGATGATGGTGGGGAGGATGATGAGGAACCAGATGCAGCGGATCAGGAGACTTTGCAGGATATTCCCATAGAGCCAGAGATAGCTAGGACAGAGGAGATAGACATGTATAGGGCTACCATAGCGAGCCAGCAGGATTATATTGCAACATTGGAGAGACAGCATGAGCAGTTCAGAGCGGAGATAGCCAGACTCACAGAGGCTCGGGATACAGCCATAGCTCAGGCACAGCGAGAGGGATAGAGAGTCACTGAGTTCATTGGATCGATTAGGGATGCCAGTGCACGGGAGATGGCACAGATGCTAGTAGAGACCGGCGAGGAGAGACTGTACTGGAGGACATTATATGAGGGTGCAGTTCCACCGGAGCGGAGAGCACCTTCATATCGGGCACGATCGAGGACAGAGAGCAGGTCACGCTCTTGGAGGACATTGAGCAGCATAGGAGTGAGTGGATCGATGAGACCACCGTAGCCAGGACCAAGACCAGGTACATCATCTGCGAGACATGGCAGGGATGAGGAGGACAGAGGGAGCACCCAGTGATAGAGGCACGTGCTCCGTATGACAGACAGTGGACATTATGTAGCTTGACATTATGTAGTCAGCCTGCGGGCCATACTTAGGACAGACAGTCCAATTTTGTACTCTGACATTATTATGATATGAAATATGAAATGCATCGATATGATTGGATGCTATATGTTATGACTTGTGTCTTATTTGTATGTATGGATGACTTATGTACTGGTGTATGAACATGCATTTTTATTGATTTTTGATAGATTTATGAAATGAAATGGATAAAATGCTTGATGTAATATGTGTAATGCAATTGTACTAACCAAATGGATGCAGGATGCAGCATATGTGCTTGGATATCGAGCACTAGACCGAACTGACTATCCGACCGGATGGAAGAAGTGTTAGTAAGAAGAAATGAGACAGAGGGAAATTAGAGATGATGAAAACTTGCTTTCAGTAATGCACTTTGTAGGTGAGAACCTTTATTTTTTATTTAGCAAAATGGATGCGTAGCATCATGGCATTGAAGGCCATAGCTGAAATGCAACCCTTTTTGCGAAAGACAGACACATCACAGACAAACGACAATCACAATCAAAAGAAAAGCATCATGAACCATCCCAGTCACTCTAAATCACTCAGTGACATCATCAAGCAACATAGGGACATGATCGAAGCCAAAGATAAATCAATAAAAAGATAAGATTCACAAATTCAAGCTGTCAAAAGTTGAACGTGCTGATAGGACGATCATGCTGTCTGGTTTCAGGAAATGTGGTACCCCGTCTAAGACAGGACACAATCTGGTTTCGAGTATACCACACCCTGTATAAGACCCATGATAATGTGACAAGGACAAATGATTTTGATGCTGATATTCGATTGATATGACAATTTTGATCAGGTTGGAATGTCTGGTTTTGATTGAAAAAGTTCATCTATTAACGCATGATTTCATTAAAGCACAGTGTTTGATTGCAAGTGTCATTGGAGGAATGCTCAGTGATCTGTCGATGCACAAAAGGGATAATTATTGCAAAAATGCATGTTTTTGTTTTTTGGAGTTTTACAATTTTTTTTGTCTTCATTCTTTTTTTCAGGACTTTATTTGATTTTTATGGATTTTTTCAGGACATTATTTGATTTTTTTTATGGATTATTTTAGGACATTATTTGATTTTTTTGAATTATTTTAGGACATTATTTGATTTTTTAAGAATTTTTTTCAGGACTTTATATGATTTTTAGAGATTTTTCATGACATTTTTGGATTTTTGATGACTTTTTTTCAGGACATTTTTCAATTGTTTTAAGACTTTTTTTAGGACATTTTTCAATTGTTTTAAGACTTTTTTCGGGACTTTTTTCAATTTTTTTAAGACTTTTTTTCGGGACTTTTTTTCAATTTTTTAAAGACTTTTTTAGAGATTTTGCCCCCAGTGTCTAGCAAGGAAAGGAATATGATAGGTGAATAAATAGGCTTGCTGAAATGTTGGTGGATAGAAGGAAGAGAAAGGCCTTTTATCGTGGAGACAAGACGGATGCAATTTCCAAGGGCTATGGCGTGATGGGACAAGAGACTGGATATGACAATGTAAAGCAGGAACATGGCATGAGGGACATGTCAAGAGATGTTTGAAACCATGTTTAAATTTTGCGTCCTTATGTCAGATCAAGATCAAGGAATGAACATGAGTGTATGGATAGTGATAAGATATGGATAGGATAAGCAAGACCAAGAATGGATAAAGGACATGGAAAGAAGGGCGGGGTAGGCTAAGGGATAGTGGCAAAAAATTGCAATAAGATAGGGAATATGGATGAAAGGTTATAATAAGCAAATGGATAAAGACCAAAAGCTATGATAGACTAAAAGCTGCAAACAAGATGCATGATGCTCATGAAGATCCTCAGCCTTGTCAAGATCAAATGTGGAAAGGGAAAATGAACATGAGGGAAGATAGGACAAGGAAGGGTAATGACATGGTATGATAGGATAATGACGGGCAATAGGATATGAAGGAGGAAACCTGCCCCCAAGTGTGGTGTGCAAGAAGTTCATAAATTACGCATGATGCCTGTTTGCCAGGTTTTCATCGCGGTACTTGCCCAAGGCGCCTGTTTGCCAGGTTTTCACCAATGGACGAATTATTTTTTTCTTGACTTTTTTTCACTTTTTCACTTTTTTTTTATTTTTTTGACTTTTTCAGAAGAAGATGGACACGTGATAGGGGATGGAAGAAGGACTCAAGCATCTTATTGTTTGGATAGTATCCTGGAAATAAATGGACCATGACCTTTACAAGTATGCTCAAAGACGTTGGTAGGATAAGGACATGGACAATGAGATGAAACTAAGGCAATGATTTATGCAAAGGATTGGACGAGAGGGATGGAAGGATGGAAAATATGCATTGGATAATGGATAGGGTACTAGAAGAGTTGGCCTTGAGTGGATGGAAATGTTGGCAAGATCAACATTGGCACACACCTTGAGGGGTGATGGACTGATGGAGGAAAGATGTATTTTGGATATTGAGATTTGGATGGGGGAATAGCCTGGGATTTTGGGACATAAGGGCCCAAAATGGAAGAAGGAGGTGGTGGAGAAATAGACTTGGAAAATTTGGATGGAGGAACAACAATTTTAGATGCCAAGTTTGATGTTTCTCTTTGGGCTTCAAGGAGCTTCTTGGGAATCCACATGGTTTTTGATGTTTCATGCTTTTGTGGTTCCTGGGAGTGCATTGCTTGCACAAGGGATTTAGGAACCCATATATATTTTGACTTTGCTTGATTTTGCTCAGTGGGCCTTTGTGGCCTTTTGTATTTTTCTTTTTCTTTATAAATCATATTGTTCTTTGCTTTAACATGTCGATTATATTGGACATGTTGATCCTTGAATACATGTGGATTTCTAGACTTATGACGCTTATAATTGGCATCCAAGTTGCTCGGAAGAGGGAATGAATGTTGGTGTGGATGGGAATGATATGGAGGCATGTGGGATGGATGGAAGGTTCTCCAAGATGTGTGCCTTTGCTGATGTTGCATAGGAGATGGAGGGATATAGGGACCTAGAATGGATGGAAGCGATGATGGGGAAGGTGGACATTTGGATTTTGACTTTGAAGGGATACCAACGCCTTGAGTGTGAGCTCTGTAGCCATGACCATTAGTATACTCTTTAACATGAAGGGATTCTTGCTTATGGAGATCTACCCCTTTGCCTTTATCAATATTTTGACTAATAGGATACTCTTTTCTTTGGGAAGAAGATGCGAGTTCATTATGAGGTGGATGTGATATGAGAGAAATAATGAGATCTTGAAGTGGATTGGATTGGACCAAAGTGGAAGAACCCATTGTTAATGTCAGGGGTTCATGAACATCTTGTACTGCCACGTTAGAATCATGAGGGGTATCAGGATCATGAGGGGGACTAGGAGTGTGTAGTGGACATGGCTCAATGACAGGCTCTTCAAGAGATGGAATGGGAGAAATAATGGGATCCTCAAAAGAAATGGGATCTTGGGGTGGACACGGAGGATTAGGACATGGAGATGGAGGAACAAGTGGATCTTGTGGAGGATCTGAAGGAATAATTTGATCTTGACAAGGAGGAAGATCATTGGATTCCTCTTTAAAGGTGCTTTGCTCTTGACTTTCAATGGGATCATCGGAAAGAATGGAAGGGATATCTTGATCTTTTTGAGGAAGTGGAATATCAATGGGATTTGAAAGGACATTTTGCTCATTAAATGGAATGGGATCCTTTGGGATTGAATGGACTGGGATATCTTGATCTTGCTCAGGGAATGGAGTGTCTATAGGACTTTGAATAGGATGGACAAGAATAGGGGAATCATCGTGAGTGTTTGGGAAGATGGAGTCCTGGTCAACAATTGGATGGGATGATAAGGTTTTGGGATCTTGATCTTTATCTTCTTTAGGACTCATTTCTTCATGTTCTAAATTATCCTCTTGACATGGGGTTGGACTTTGGATATGCATGGGGGATTTTGGCAAGGGATTAATGCTTTGGGATGAAGGAAAGGCAATTTGAACATTTGTAAGATCAGACATTCCAATCATAAAGCTTTCTTGCATCTGAGATTTGGATCCACTTTTTGGTATTCGAGGAATCACTTCTTGTTGAGGGACACCTGTCATCAACATTTGTGTGGCCTTCATTTGATCTGGTGTTAAAGGTGTTGCATTAAACAATGGATTGTTTATTATTTTGAGTGTGGACTTTTGAGGAATAGTCACTGTCAATGCCTTTGAAGCACGTTTACTCATCAAGGTGGGTTGGAGTTCTTGTTGCACATTTTCATCATTTGGATGTAGAGAGAAACCTAACAACTCACCGCCTTGTTGTTTTTGCACATTAATTTGCTTACTTGAGGAGGTCACATTACTCATCATGTCAAGATATTTTTGTGGGAACCTCTTAAAGAGCTTATTCAAGAATTTATCCATCTTTTTTGTCAACTTTGGATCCTTAAGGTACATAACAACATCATCAGAGACATCGAAATCGGATGAAGAGTCTGCTTGGACATTTGGATTTGTTTCTTGGTGAATGCCTTGATCTGAACCAAATCCTTGAAATAGAGTTGGTTCTTCATACAATGTTTGTATTTCCTGTTGCAAGATGGACTGATTCCAATCAAAAGGTGCATTTCCTCTTGGAGTTGGTGAAACACTCCCATGTCCTGGTTTCATAGGTACAAACACTGGTTCATATAATGAAGGTGGTCCAAGTTGAACCATTCCATATGGTGGTAGAGATGTGTTTAATGAACCTTCAACTTGCACTGTTTGACTGGTTTGAAACTGCGAATTTACTATGTTATCCATGGATTGATACATTGATTCACTCATCTTCTTAGATCTTGATCTTATCTCAACAGGCATGTCACTTATGCAAATGCAAAAAAAATTTTGGAATTTTTCAAAGACAATATATGATATGCAACTAAATGCAAACTAAATATATGAAAATGCAATCTATGTTTTTGGTTGTTTTTGAAGATCTTGATAAACTTATGAATGCAAATCTAAAAGAGACCCTTGGGAAATTGGAATGATGTCTAGACCTCAAAGGACAAAAGGACTTAATTGACAAAGGACAAGATGACAATGTCTCCCCTATATGCTTGGATACTAAGCTAGGTTTGACGAAATGATATTGATGACAAAAAGGACAAAAGACTTGATAAGGTCTAGACTTCTTAACAATGACTTAGGGTTTATCAAAGATTTGGATTGCTGAAGTATGACAAGACCTAGGTTTGATACTATATGAAAAAGGATAATTAATATGCAAATGATCTTAATATGATATGATAATGACTTAGGTTTAATGAAGAGACTTTGGATATGCAAATGCAAATGTATGACAATGTCCACCTAAGATGAAACCTAAGGTTTAATCATGAAATGATATTGCTCTTATGCAAGAGGACTCATGTAAATGGATGACTTTTATTGATATGCAAAAGAAGTATGACTTAGGTGAATCCTAACTTTGATACTTGATAATGAACTTGCAAAATGCAAACTAGGATGAACCTAAATGCAAGTGACATAAGAGTTGAGACAAGTTTTTGACCAATGTTGAACAACCATGCTTGAAGTATGATCTTTGAATCTTGTTGAATGTTTGTTGGATGAATGTCTTTGGTGTTTGATCTTATGTTATATCAATGTGCTTGTTCTTGAAATGGTATTCAACTTTTGACAATCAAAGAATACAAGATGTTATAACTTAGACTCAAGACAATCATGCTCATTTCCACATTCCCTAGGGTAGGCAAAGACATTAGGTACTTGAGAGGTAGACTCATTATGGGATTCAAGGAGAATACATAGATGCTTGACCCCACGGGCTCCCCTCCACGGCACTCACTTCTCAGGGCAGCCAAGCATCAGTCCCCATGGAATCTCCCCATGGCGAACTTAGTATCTCTTCCAAGTATCCGAATTTGTCCTTCTCAAGCAACTAGAAGGGTTTTTGGCCTCTAAAAACAAGGTATGTAGTAAGGATTTCTGTTAAGCATTACTCCTTGATGTCATGCAAGCATGATTGAGACATTAAGCCCATCAAGATACCAACAAATGTAGTCACGCAAGCGCGATTTAGACCAAGAGGCCCTACTTAGATGTTGATATGAGAAAGAGTTTCAAGGGGCATCACTTCCCAAGTAACTACAATTCCCACGTAACACTTCCTTCAAAGATTTCGCTCATCAGGTATTTGTTTATAGTGAATTAGAATGCCAAGGAATTCTAGCCGTGCTCACTTTGGGTCGTCCCCTTCTCACGATTATCACTCGCTTGCAAAAGCAAAGTGGTCGGGAAGGCAGACCCTCTAATGGAGACAAACAATCAACAACACAAGCATGGTATCGAAGATCTGGATTTCTGATCACCCTAAGAAGGATGAGAGCATACTCTCCTACTCCAATGTCATACTTGACAAACAAAGAAAACAAGGGTTCATTTCCAACCTATTTAAAAAAATCAGTAAGTGCCTAATTAGAAAACTCAAACACACAATTTGGTTGTTTCTCCAAGGCAACCTGCAAAACACATGTCAGAAGTTTGATTTGTAGTCTTTGACCATCGAATCTGCATAACACACGTTAGTAATTTGATTTTTAGTCTGTGTCATGCGTAAGCGAAGATCCTACACAAATAATCAGTACCAAAATCCAAAACACAGAAAACAAAATGCAAAAACATCAAAAATTTCAAAGAAACTGCATTTTTTTACCCTCTGATCTGGACATTACACAGGCGCAGAAGTCATGACATAGGCGCAAGTTGTCAAACACAAGTGCAGAATGTCTTGACACAGGTGCAAGACTCTTCAACACAGGCGCAGAAGTGTCCAGAATACCCTGCACGGCCCTGTTTTTGAGTTTTTGACCTGCAAATCAGCTTAGAAGCACTCCAAAACACAGTAAGATGGTTAGAAGGTTAGTATTCACGTCAGATTCACCATTTAATGTAGCGTAGAAATTAGGAATCATCAAAATAATATATATCAATCAAAACGTTAAACATGATAGCTCAATCAAAGAAATACTCATTGCAATGAACCTAATTCTAAAGCACATTCAATAGAGGTATGAAAATGAAGCATTCAAAAGAAAACATTATGCAAACTAGATTCAAGATTGAATACTCCTTCCATGCGGCTCCATTGTTGTTCTTTCCTCTTCAATGGGTTTGTGGATCTCACCTACAAGTGCTCACACAATTGAAAGCAAAAAGGCTCAAGAGTACTAGAAACGAAAGTTCGGTAGAAATTTGAGATTCATGAAGGGATTGATTGAAGAAAATTATCCAATTTATAGAGAAATTGGAGAAAACACAAAATTGGCATGATGCAATTCAAATGGAAATTGCAAATCAATATGACAAATTATGACAAATTATGCACTTTCCATGCACAATTTGATTGATTGACAATTTGATGACAAATTATGACACATTCTATGTCAAAATTGATTGATTGTCAATTATGACAATTTATGACAAATTGAAATGTCATTCCCATAGAATTAGGAGATGAAATAGGAGGAATTTGAAATTAGAAATTTGAAAAATTAGAAAAATTGAAATTGATGACAAATTAGGAATTAGAAATTGAAAGAAATTAGAAATTAGGATTTAGTGAATCAATTAATAATTTTTCATTTATTAATCAATTCACAAAGAGGAATAATTAGCCAATTAAATAGAGATTTAATTGTAATGAGAAGACTTAGGATTAATAAATAATTTAGTAATCCTGGAGGAAGAAATGGCAAATTAGGTTAAATGACTAAATCATAAAACCCTAGAAGACGAATTAGAAATGCGAAAATGACAATTAGGTCTTGATTGAAGATAATTAATGTCATGACTTGATTTTGATAAATGAACAATGCGATAAATGATTTGATTGAGAAATACGCCAATTGACATGATTTGATCCAAATTGACACAATTGAGACAGATAATGATTGATAGTGAAATGATGACAAATCGGTTGCAAAATGACAAAATCGACAAGAGGACAAGAATCGACAACAAAATGGATTGCAAGATGACAAGATCGAACATGACAACGGTCAATGACAAATCGATCGTAAAATGACAAGATTAAAGGATTGATGATAAATCGACAAGATTGATAAGAGGACTAAACCCTAATTAGGATTAACGATGTCCAAAATGATGACAAATGAATACGCACATTGATGCGACAGAGTAAAATTGATCAAAATCATGACTGGATAATGTTGTCGACAAGACCAAATTCGAAGACGAGATGATTGAAGAATGTAGAATAATGACTCAATGTTTGCAAATGATAAAGACCAAGTGCGTGACATAGGAGAAATGTTAATGCGACGCAAAAACCTAAAATGAGGCAATGCGCAAATGTTAAAGTATGACTTCGCAAGCGTTGACCATTTTTGGGTGTCTACACCTATATCTAACAATTTATGTGTATTTAACTTTTTTTCACCATGTCCTCTAATTGAGGCCGAATTGTTGAACCCAATCACGTAAAATTCTCAGACCCACCTAGAGAAAACAAAAATACTGGAATATTGTTATTGATAGAGAAGCCGTGATAGAGTGATTAGCGGAGGTAATTCAGCGATGCAAAACTCAAAAGTGTGTGGAATTTTAATTCATCAAGCATGTTACTAGCATCCATCTAATGGAGTAAACATTTTGTGTGATCAAATGGTCTAGAGAAATCAGAAACAAGAACTCTACAAGAACGAAAATATGTAAATTCAAGATAAAAAATGAAGGGATAGATTAATGGCCCACATGGACCACCGAAACAGTCAAAGGCGATAGATGTGCTCTTTAAGCCTGACCGTCCAAAAGGCATTTTCTATCAAACCCACTAGCGATGTACCGTGCACGCCTCACCGAAACGGTCAAAGGCGATAGATGTGCTTTTTAAGCCTGACCGTCCAAAAGGAATTTTCTATCAAACCCACCAGGGACGTACCGTGCACGCCTTACTTTCAATGAGATAACATTTTGTCAAGCGGTTCTTCTTTGATTCCACATTTTGTTAGCATGATTACCTGCACAATCATGGCATCTATATGCTGCTAAAAACCTCCTCCTTTGCCGTGTTTTGCGAGTTTCTAACAATTCTTCAAAAAAATTAGTTGAAAGGCAAGACCTTTGAATGTGTGTTATAATGTAGAGTTTCTCTAAAATAAATTCAAATTAAATAGATACACAATCCCAAAATCTTATGATCAAATTAAAAAATATAAGGAAAAAAACTTTCGAAATTTAAACCAACCAAATAGCTTGCATGAACTTTAAGTAACATTTTTTCTTTTACTGCACATGTGCCTAACCTTAGTTTAAAAAATATTTAAAGGTTTGGGAGATGCTCTAGTTACCCTTTTTCTTGAACAAATAGCTCTTTCAGTAAACATCCAATTAGAAAATGTTTATTTGTGAAATCAAAGTCAAATAAATAATTGTCAAATATTATGAAATCAAAGTCAAATAAACAATTGTTTGAACCTTAATAAAAAACAATCTCAAATATTCCTATGAGAAAGATAATATGTCATTTTTGGTCAAACCCTGGCACTCTGATTTTAATCCCCCAACAATATTTTGGTCTGGGTTAGCCTTCCTTACCTTCCTCTTCACTTGTGGGTTGATTCTCTCTTTGAGGAAATTGGTGATGCTATTGGGAGCTTCATTATGATGGATAATGACTCCTATGGGCTTTATCATACTACTTTTGCTCGCATTCTGGTTGAGCTAGATGTTTCTAAGGGTTTGTCAACTGAAATCGCCATTAACTCCTCTTTTGGTAGCTGGGTCCAAATCTTGGATTATGAGGGTATTCCTTTCAGGTGTCGTAGGTGCTTCAAAACTGGCCATGCAGTAGAGAATTTTGGCTTGAGAATAAAAATTCTTTGGCCTCTTGGTGGTCAGGGGTCTCTCACCGAAATTATACAGTTAGGAAATCTCGTAAAGAATTAGTGGATGCTAGGGTTTCTACTTTGGCTGGTTGAGATTCTTTATTGACTATGAAAGATTCTTTGGATGCCACTAAAGATGTTACTAAGATTAAAGATGTTGTGATACAGGATGTTGTTATCCCCTCTACTAAAAATGGATTGTTGTCTCTTACCCCGCCAGTTTCACCATGTGTTGACACAAATTTTGCCCCATCTACTGGTTGTGGTCTTGTGTCCACATTGGCTTCTCTTACCATGTCAACTTCTCCACAGGGTTTTGGCATAGCTTCTTCTGCTGGTTGTGATCCCATGCTCGCGACGGTTGTTGCTCTCTCTTCTAAAGCTCTTTTTTCCAGTCGAAAAGATCGGTGTTGGTCCCTTCAGATTGGTCAGTTGTGGCAACTAAAGTTCAAGAAGGTTGGATTACTGTTAAGGGGAAGAATTCTAGGACATCCAAACCTTCTTTTGATATGACTCTTCATTCCCACAAGGCCAATTGTAATTATTGAGGGACCTTGTAGTTGGTTGTTTGGGTTGCCTACTATCTCTAGGGGCAGTACCTATTTTTTTCTAGTTGTTCTTTCTAGCAGGGCTTTCAATGCTATTTTTTTCTTTAATCTGATGTAAAGGGTTTAGGAGCCCCTTCAAAACCTTCTTTTCACTTAATAAAAAACAATCTCAAATATTCATTCAAAAAACATGACTTTACATTCATGAGAATCATATTCAAATATATTTTGAGGACCTCTACCTATTTTAAGGGAACCCCTTCCACCTATCCTTCATCTTCTACTCTCTAAAGAATAAGGCAACCAAACCAAACATTTAATCATCTTTCCATTAGACCAACTCTTGCCACATCCACAATAGTGACCCATCATTTTCATTTGAACAACGTGAACAAGTACATATATTAATATCAATATATACAATCACAAGTAAATTTTGGGCTTATATATCTCTCATTGCATTAATGAAGTTTGACACAAACACATTGGATCAATGAGAATGAATATCTTTTGTTTGCTAGGGATAATCATAAATATACATGGGTTGACTTGTTTGAGCCTAAGGAAAACGGAATAAAAATGGTGAAGGGGGAAAGAGTACAAGAAAATTCCCAATTTTTATTTTTATTTTCATGTACCTATCGTAGTTGCATTAATATGGATGCCCTATCTAACATGAAAGTGCATGACCTACTAAAGAGATAGTGATGTGCCTTGTGTTGAAGGGTTGAGTGATATATGATAATCTCTACCATAATTAATGATTTCATATTGTAATTTTTGTTATGTTATGTTTATGTTAACTTTTTTCCTTTAGGTCAAGACCACTTGTTGATGGGTTGGTAAAATCCATTCTTAAGAACCCTCAGTATAGTGCATCCTATAAAGAGATATTCCACCCATAGCTGTTACCTATCAATGAAAATTAATCAAGCATTTGAATCATATTCTTTATGTACCTTATCTAGGATTATAGACTATCCCTATCGAAATTGAAAGGTGGTATTAAATTTCTATTTATGAATTTTATTTTTGTGTCATAGTCTCATAGTTTTATTCAATAAAAATGTAAAGCTTTATATTTGACATTTAATTTTATTGTTTTGTTAAAAGTAGTGATTTTGGAGATAATGTTATAGGATCAATTTAAAAGTTTTTTTTTTTCATTCAAGATAAAATCGACAACCCACATAGAAAAACATGGTGCACTTCATCACAAGGTGCACCTTGTGAACAAAAGTTAAAAAATAAATTGAAAATATTGCATGACACTTATATTAGATCTCATTTTCATGAACCGCTATTTAATAATAATAGTAAAGTTGTCATTATATAAATTTTTAAATAATATTACTAGGACTAACCTAAATGAGGTAATCAAAATATTTTTTCTAACTTATGTCAAATCTACTTGTAAATTAAGCAATATTCTATTTTTGAAAATGGGATATGATATTTCACCTTTCACAAACTTTCTTGTCTTGAAAACATGTCAATTAAATAGTTATATTTCATCCCAATATTTATAATAATAGATCCCAAATCACCCTTGAGAGTTGGAGAACCTATGTCCTTAATTTCTTGTGTATATCTTAGGTTCCTTCAATTTAATAACTTTTATTGAGGCCTCCGCATGTAGTTTCTTTGAATATATTTCTTTCATTCCCTCAAATTACTTTTTCTATTAATCCATAATCTCTTTCAAGGATCCTATATAGTCCCTAGTCATTCCTATTATTTTTTATTTTTTATATCTCCTAGCTTCCTTTGTGGCTATCTTATATAGAAAATAAGTTGATCGACATGTTTTCATTATACCACTATAATATAATTAAGCATTGAAAAGTCTACACTGCATGATATTTCTACTACTTCATTTTTCTTTTATCAAACTTCTCTCATTTAAAGCTCAAATTTACTTGGATGTTGTGCCTTATTATTGAATCAAGAGAAATGGGAAGAATAATGTTTGTTTAATCTTATATTATGTCATAAATTGTAGAAACAATCATGTTTTATTTACTACTTGTCATGTCCCTCAAAATGGAGATAAGAAAATGGTTAGGGCATTCACTTGCATATAATAAACACTTGAAATACAAAGAAATTATGAAATATGCAAATAAAACCTTTATACCTCTTTCTTCTCCCTTGGATTGAGCCTTTCTTGAAGTGAAGAATGTCCCCCTTCTCCACTTGATTGGATTGACTCTTTTGATGATTTGTGGATTGCTCTCCACTGCACAATAATAACGGATTGAATGGATAGATGGTGTGATTGCTTGGATTTGGCTATGTGTGGGATTATTTGGACATAATAAGAGTGCAATGGATGATTTCTAGAACTCAAATGGATTGCATAAACTTACTTAGATGATGGATATAGAAATGAAAGGAGAAAAATATAATTGATAGATTGGAGGAGGTCCAAATGAAGGGCCAAGGTTGATTTGAAATGGAGGGTTGAGATTGAAAGAAAGTGGGAGAGGATTGAGAGGACAAGGTGTGGGGTTCAAGAGATTTACCATAAAGGCATTTCTTGTCTCCACATCCTACAAGGTACATTGGAAAAACATCCCCAAGTACATTGGAAGAATAAAAATCAATTAGAAAATTCCTTGGGGGAGGACAAAGGAATTAGAAACTCCTAGATAATAAATTATGTGGGACGAATAAAAGGATAAAGGAATTAAAAATTCCTTGGGAAGATGGGGCATGGGGATATGCAAAGGATTTGAAATCCTTTGACATGATCAAAGGTGGTGCATTTAAGGTTTGGAATGTGAGAGGGGAAATCCATTTATGGCAAATGGTTGACTCATCCATAATCTTGTCGATTAGGAATGTGCAAGTGATTAAGAGTATGATTAGGTGGATTAATGAGGGATTAGAGTGCAAGTGGAAAAGTTAGGAGGATGTGACATGAGGAGAGATAATGACTGGAGGAATATTAAATTGAAGGATAATGATAAGTGTGATTATAAAAAAATTAAATGAGCTGGATGAGGATTAGAGAAAGTGATTTGTAGGAATCACCTTGGTTAGGTTAATTAATTGAAATTAATTAACTAAGTAGAAATTAGAAGAAATAATGGTTTAAGTGACTTTAGAACAATATGGAAATAATTAATTTATTAACAAATTGATTATTGAACTATCGTGATAAAATTATTTAAATTTGATTTAATTAATTTTAAGAGGAATGGGATAGACATAATTAAAGAAATTAATTATGTAGAGAAAGGCTTAAATTAATTAAATATTTAATTTAATTAAATTTTGACATCTACATCCATTTTTTTGTAGTAACTTGTGTTATATATCAAAATTCTTATTTTCCATTTCCCACAGTTAGGCCAATTTTGTGTGTGTTATTCCACCTACTTCTACTATATTCATTTAAGCTCCCTAGATTATGTAAGTATGGTGGTATATCTAGTCTTTTAAGTTTATTTTAGTCATTAGAGCTTTAAAGTTCCTCATCAAGCATTCATCTCCCTCTAAATCTAGCTTTTCCTTAAACCCCGTCATATTTTAAAAATTCAACATCTTGGCATTCATTTCTACCGAACTCTACTTTTCCTTTATTCCTATCAAAGTGTCATACTTATGTAATAGAGAATACCTCATGTCCATCTCTTTCCTTCATTCCCTCAATCTATTTAGCTACTATAGTTGTCCATTCCATTAACTCTTTCCTTTGAACTTCACTCTTTTCACTTACCTTGTTGGATTTTTAATCCTTTCTTTATCACCATACCTCCTTCCAAAACTCTAATCACATACTAGTGGTAAGTTTCACAAGGTATTTACAACTTGTGAACTCTAATACTCATATCTATTTCAAATTATCACCTCGCCTACATCTCAAATTATCCTAGAGCACCATTAAAGATCATAACTAACACATTTTTAGAAAATTAATGATCAAAACATTAACTCACACAAGAGAAAATTAAAGCATGTAGAGAAAAAGATAGAGAAGGTTGTAGGAAGAGAAGACAAGGTATGTCGAATATTGGTCAAAGTGAGGTCTCTCCTCAACCTTTAAATGATATTTCAAGTGAAGACAAAAATGAATATAAAAGTCTTAAACATGATATTGAAGTGAATCTGAAAATATTGAACATCAAATTGAATATGAAAATGTTGAAATTGAAAACACTAAAATTGATATTGAAAATGAAAGAGTTGAAATAGATATTAAAAATGAAAACGTTGGAATTGATATTTTCTGTTTTTGAATCTGCCTTAATGTATGTCCATACACTATTCCAAAGATTGCATTCTAGCGCAGGTTGGGAGTGTTAACTTTCATCCGGCAAACACGTGGCAGATTTGTTGGCAAAATGTTACATGTGGCATTGACGTGACATGGAATATATGATGGTATTTGTGTAAAGTGAAAAATTGAAAAGATTGAATGGTTTGTCGGCAGTTTTATTTGAGACCAATGTAAACTGACAAGCCTATTAATTATTGTCAGTCCTTTCTCGCCAAGTATTGACTTTGCATGGCGGACTCCAAATTTTGGTTAAATCTAATTGAGGTCGTGGGTATCAATTTACTCTGAGCAAACAGTTTTTGTTGCATTTTGAAAGATTGAATTCATTTTGCAAATCAGACAGGTAATAATTTGGGTCAAGATATCTTTGTGCGAAACAGGGAATTGATCGATGGATATAGGCAGGTTCATTGTTTGTTGTCTATTTCACATAGAGTTTCAGGTTTATGCATTTATCTTACTCAGAAAGAATACAAGTTTGCTTATATGTTCGTTTTTGCTCATGTATGAGAATCTGGAGCGCATGAAAGAAGGAAGAAACTTCCTAAGGCCAGACAGAGTCTTGTGTTTCAGGTATTAGGTTCCTTGGGCAGAATCTTAAACTTCACAGGTATGAAGGCTTATGTTCTTGATTCACTTCTAAAGAGGGTTTCGAAATCGAAATATGGCTATGCAGTGTTTTATAAGTCTTTTGGGGTTTTAAACCCAGGGCACTATTTAAAGTTTTTGTTGTTTCAAAGCAAAAGGAAATATGTAAATGTTTTAGTCAGTTGCAAAGCTTAATGCCGTTATGGAAACTGTCTTCGAATATCTTTCAAACGAAGCTTAATGATTATTAGTTGCGCCTAAAACAGATTCGTAATCTGAAACTGATCTTTTGAAGTTTTTAAGAGGAAGTTTGTTAAACAGATTCTAACTGGTTCAGTTAGAAATATGTAACTATTTTGTTTTCGAAATTCAGATATAAAACTTGTAATCTTTAGATGCATGTACGAATGTGTGTGTAAAAAACATATATATATATATGTATCTGAAGATTAGCGAGTCTGAAAGTTTTTATCATAAACTTGTGTACATGTACAAGTGATATATGCACATTTGTATATGTATATGAGTTGTGTTAAATTGTGTTAAATTTCTGAGCAGCAGTGACTGCCGATTGTAAAGAATTGGAATGAATGAAAGATACAGGTTCATGGAGTGGTTTTTCTCCCTATGACAAAATCATGAGATTTTGGAGGGTTTTCCACTCGGCACAAATTTGGTGTTTCTACATGTTTGTGAATTTCATTTCCTTATGCTTATGATGAATGCTTACACTTCTCCTGCATAAACTGTAAATATTCTGTTTTAAACTGCTTAGTGAAAAATTTATCAAGGAGTTTCTTATTAGAACAATACAGTTCTGATTCACCCCCCCTCTCAGAACTGTGACACTTCCAACAAGTGGTATCAGAGCGTAGGATTCCCTTTAGGAATTGATCTCTGGTTATTGGAAGTTATGGCACATTCTGAAGGAGCTTTCCTTAATAGGGCACCTTTGTTTGATGGAAATGATTATGTTTTCTGGAAAGTTAAAATGGAAGCATTTATACATTCTCTAGATGTAAGGATGTGGGATGTAGTAACAACAAAATACAATGTTCCAGCGTCAGTTCCTACTGATGCAGATGAGAAACTAAAATTTGAATTAGATAAGAAGGCTAGATATGCTCTTCTTTGTGGTCTTGCTAGAGATGTCTTTGCCAAAGTCATTTATTGTAAATCTGCAAATGATATATGGGTAAAACTTGAAACTATCTATCAAGGAGATGACAAGGTTAAAGAATCTAAACTGATTACTCTTAAAACTCAGTTTGACAATCTGAAAATGAGTGATGATGAAACCATTGCTGCATATTTTTTAAGAATTGAGGAAGTTGTGAATGCCAGGAAGGGTTTAGGTGAAGACATAGAAGAACATGATGTTGTTTCAAAGGTTATTAGGTCAGTCCTACCTAAATTTGAAACAAAAATTTCTACATTAGAAGAAAAGAAAAGCTTTTCAAAAATGACCTTACATCAACTTCAAGGAACTCTAACTGCGTATGAAATGAGAATTAGCAGTCAAGCTAGTTCTTCATCAAAAGAATCAGCCTTTAAGGTTGAAAAGAATGATGAGAGTGATTCAGATCTAACGGATGCTTTAGAAGCATTATTGGTTAAAAGAATGGCAAAGAAATATAAAAGCAAACCTAAATGCTTCAGTTGTGGTCAATTAGGACATTTTGCTGCTAGATGTCCAAATATTGAACTTGATGAGTGTGATGAGAAATCTGAGAAATTTTCTAGGAAGAAGCCTTGGAATCAGAATAAAAGGTTTAAGGATTTCAAAAAGAAAAGTCTTTTTTCAAAAGAGGATCCTAATGAAGAATCTAGTGATGCAGATGAAGAAGGAGAAACATTATTTATGGCGGAAATAGTTCATACTCCTAAATTTGAATCAAATGAGCCTGAATCCTCATCTGATTTAGAGATAGAATTAGATCTTGAAGAAGAACTTCTAAAATCCCTGCAAGAAATTAAAAGGTTAAAAAAATCAGTTGCAAATTATGAGACTGAAAATCAAAAACTTCAAGATGAATTAATAAAAGCAAATTCAATTATAGAAAGTCAAAAATTCTCACTTGAAGAAAAGGATAAAAAACTGAAAATCTTGCAATGTTCCTTTGAAGAATCTACTAATCAGAAAACAAAGTTGTTTTTCAATGGATATTGTTTCAACTGCAATATTTTTGGGCACAAAGCAATCTTTTGTAAAAATAGCACTGGTCAAGGCAAAAGAAAAGTTATTAGGTGCTTCAAATGTTTTTACTATGGTCACTATGCAAATCAGTGTAAATTAAATCTGAGACCTAAACAGATATGGAAACAAGTAAAGACAAATGAAAAGTCCTTAATTGTTGAAACAGTCTTATTTGCTCAAAATTCTGCAACATGGGTGTTGGATAGTGGCTGTTCTCATCATATGACTGGGTGCAAGAACAAATTCAAAACCTTAGAAAACTTTGATGGAGGTTTTGTACGTTTTGGTGATAACTCAGGAGCTTATATAACAGGAAAAGGCTCAATAATCTTAAATAATGATACACCAATACATGATGTGTACCTTGTTGAAGGGTTGAAACATAATCTTTTAAGTGTCAGTCAGATATGTGATAGTGGATATTTTGTCTCTTTCAATGCAAAAGAATGTCATATTAAAAATGGGAAAGATAGAGTCATTGCCAGTGGGTTAAGAACAAATGGTAATTTGTATAATCTGATAGATTCAACTATTCAAGAAACATCATTGGTCAATACCTGCTTTATGAGTCAAGTGGAAGAGAATTGGCTATGGCACAAAAGACTGGGACATTTGAATTTTGATAATCTTGCTAGAATCAGCAAGAACAAAAAGGTCAGGGGACTACCTCAAATAACTAAACCTGCATCTATTTGTGAAAAGTGTATAAAAGGTAAACAAACAAGAGTTTCTTTTAAAACAAAAGAATATCTGACAAATAGACCACTTGAACTTGTACATACTGATTTATGTGGTCCAACCAAAACAACCTCTTTAAATGATGAAAAATATTTCATGCTGTTTATAGATGATTATTCAAGAATGGTTTGGGTAACATTTTTGAAACATAAATCAGAAGCCTTTGAACGTTTCAAAATTTTCAGGAAGATGGTAGAAAGAGAAACTGATTTAAAACTGAAATGCTATGCTAGATGAAATAAATCAGATAGAGAAAAACAAGACTTGGGAACTTGTTCCCAGACCTGATGATAAAAATATTATTGGTGGAAAATGGATATTCCGCAATAAACTAAATGAGGAAGGGGTAGTGATCAGAAATAAAGCCAGATTTGTTTGCAAAGGATATGCACAACAGGAAGGAGTTGATTTTGGTGAAACCTTTGCACCAGTTGCAAGGATGGAGTCAATCAGAATCTTTCTTGCATATGCCACTCATAAAAATTTCACTGTTTACCAAATGGATGTCAAAACTGCTTTCCTAAATGGATATCTTGAGGAGGAAGTTTATATGGAACAGCCAGAAGGTTTCAAATCTTCTGACAAGCCTGATTATGTTCTTCGTCTCAAAAAGGCCTTATATGGTTTAAAACAAGCTCCTCGAGCTTGGTATTCCAGATTAGATAAACATCTAATTGCAAATGGATTCATTAAAGGAAACGTGGATAGCACTTTGTATACAAAAATGGACAATGAAAATTTATTGGCTGTTGAAATATATGTTGATGATATTATTTTTGGTTCTACTAATGATCATCTAGCACAAACTTTTTCAGGAATCATGGAGTCAGAATTTGAAATGTCTATGTTACGACCTTTGACATTTTTCTTGGGAATTCAAGTCTCTCAGCTTGAACATGGTTTGTTTATTTCTCAACTGAAATATGCTAAGGAAATGCTTAAAAGGTTTCAAATGGATACTTGCAATCCAGTTGGTACACCAATGGAAACTGGATGTAAGTTGATGAAAATTGATGAATCTCCTCTTGTTGATCAAAGAGAGTATCGATCTATGATAGGAAGTCTTTTATATCTTACTGCTTCTAGACCAGATATAATGTACTCTGTATGTCAAGTTGCTAGATATCAAGCAGCTCCTCGTCAATCTCATCTCAATGCTGTTCACCGTATCTTTAAATATTTACAAGGTACTTTGGATTATGGTTTGTGGTATCCAAAAAATGATGATTTTGCTCTCATTGGTTATACAAATGCTGATTGGGGTGGATGTAAAGATGATCAACGAAGTACTAGTGGTGCTGCATTTTTCTTAGGTGATCGGTTAGTTGCTTGGCACAGTAAAAAACAAGATTGTGTCACTCTTTCTACTGCTGAGTCTGAAGTTATTGCTGCAACGGCATGTTGTACTCAGTTAATTTGGATGTCTTATCAGCTTTCAGATTTGGGTATTCATGTTCAAAAACCTCTACAAATCCTTTGTGACAATACCAGTGCTATTCAGATTTCTAAAAATCCGGTCATGCATTCTAGAACTAAGCATGTTGCCATCAAATTGCAGTTTATTCGCGAACATGTGTCATCAAATGAGGTCATTCTTATTCATGTACCTTCTAAATTACAAGTTGCTGATATTTTTACCAAAGCTCTTCCTAGAGAATTGTTTGAACAGTTCAGAATTCGCTTGGGAGTCTTCTCCCAATCCATGCTGGGATAAGTTTTAATGCAGATGGTTAGATTTTTTATGCATAAATTTTGGGGGAGTAAGTTCAGTAGTGTTTTGTTTTGTTCAGTAGTGTTTTGTTTTGGCACAGGTTCATACACAGGTTCATACAAGCTCATTTGGCACAGGTTCACAGGTTCACACAGGTTCATTTGGCACAGGTTCAGTTTTGATTTCATACCGTTAATCATGTTTTCTTGATAAATCTGTTTGGCATTTCAGTTCATTATCTTGTTTATGATCAATGGTATTTCAGTCCATTTTATGTAATGGTGAAAATTTTTGCATCAAAAATGGGGGAGATTGTTAACTTTCATCCGGCAAACATGTGGCAGATTTGTTGGCAAAATGTTACATGTGGCATTGACGTGACATGGAATATATGATGGTATTTGTGTAAAGTGAAAAATTGAAAAGATTGAATGGTTTGTCGGCAGTTTTATTTGAGACCAATGTAAACTGACAAGCCTATTAATTATTGTCAGTCCTTTCTCGCCAAGTATTGACTTTGCATGGCGGACTCCAAATTTTGGTTAAATCTAATTGAGGTCGTGGGTATCGATTTACTCTGAGCAAACAGTTTTTGTTGCATTTTGAAAGATTGAATTCATTTTGCAAATCAGACAGGTAATAATTTGGGTCAAGATATCTTTGTGCGAAACAGGGAATTGATCGATGGATACAGGCAGGTTCATTGTTTGTTGTCTATTTCACATAGAGTTTCAGGTTTATGCATTTATCTTACTCAGAAAGAATACAAGTTTTCTTATATGTTCGTTTTTGCTCATGTATGAGAATCTGGAGTGCATGAAAGAAGGAAGAAACTTCCTAAGGCCAGACAGAGTCTTGTGTTTCAGGTATTAGGTTCCTTGGGCAGAATCTTAAACTTCACAGGTATGAAGGCTTATGTTCTTGATTCACTTCTAAAGAGGGTTTCGAAATCGAAATATGGCTATGCAGTGTTTTATAAGTCTTTTGGGGTTTTAAATCCAAGGCACTATTTAAAGTTTTTGTTGTTTCAAAGCAAAAGGAAATATGTAAATGTTTCAGTCAGTTGCAAAGCTTAATGCCGTTATGGAAACTGTCTTCGAATATCTTTCAAACGAAGCTTAATGATTATCAGTTGCGCCTAAAACAGATTCGTAATCTGAAACTGATCTTTTGAAGTTTTTAAGAGGAAGTTTGTTAAACAGATTCTAACTGGTTCAGTTAGAAATATGTAACTGTTTTGTTTTCGAAGTTCAGATATAAAACTTGTAATCTTTAGATGCATGTACGAATGTGTGTGTAAAAAACATATATATATATATGTATCTGAAGATTAGCGAGTCTGAAAGTTTTTATCATAAACTTGTGTACATGTACAAGTGATATATGCACATTTGTATATGTATATGAGTTGTGTTAAATTGTGTTAAATTTCTGAGCAGCAGTGACTGCCGATTGTAAAGAATTGGAATGAATGAAAGATACAGGTTCATGGAGTGGTTTTTCTCCCTATGACAAAATCAGGAGATTTTGGAGGGTTTTCCACTCAGCACAAATTTGGTGTTTCTACATGTTTGTGAATTTCATTTCCTTATGCTTATGATGAATGCTTACACTTCTCCTGCATAAACTGTAAATATTCTGTTTTAAACTGCTTAGTGAAAAATTTATCAAGGAGTTTCTTATTAGAACAATACAGTTCTGATTCACCCCCCCTCTCAGAACTGTGACACTTCCAACAGGGAGGATGTTGGCATAAGCTATGGAATATGAGTTTAGACATGCCAATTGCAGATAGATAAAGTTTATTAAGCATTTCAACAATTAATGCATTCCAGATGACTACATTTCTTCGAGACAGTTCGTCAAACAGTTTGTGGACCACTCGTGTAGCTATAAATTCTAGAGACATTTCATCAAACGGTTAGTGCAAGAATAACATCTGACAAATATCCTCTCTAAATTATTCTTTGGTGATGTCCATATCTTCTATTGTAGCTCCCATTCTGACGCAGATAGGGAGGATTGTTGCTCATTCGCGAGAATAGGGGCTTGTCTGAAATTAATTACGATAAGAAGCTGAACTCATATTGTCCTACCCTATTCGAATTCACTGCTCATCCCTAAAGCTACTTTCCAGCCCATTCAAATAACCCAATACAATAGGAAATCATGGCAGTTATACGTAAACGTCCAATAAATGTTGAGCTTCAGAACACTGAAATCTTTCAACTCTAACTAATACATGTCAATCTATGGAGCAAGGAGAGAGATTATGGTTGATAAAACTTGCACTTAAGCAAGATTAATTGGCACTAATCTACGATGACTTCAAATTTACAATAATATTTGGTGATTCCATGAATGATATCATGGGAAACATAAATTATTTCTAACAATACCATCTTGTGTAGAACTACGTATTGCAATACTAAAATGTAACTTATTTTACTATATGAGAAGATCCCTTCAGTTCCCGAAATTTATATACATCATAGTTTTCTATTAGAGTTTGAGCTCAATCTCTAAAGGATACGTTGTGGTGCAACACAGCCAACACTAGTGTGAAACTTCCTAGTTGTAGATATATATGACTAGTCTTACATTAGAAGCAAGTTACCAGGCCCTCAATCTATTAATGAGGCTCAAAATCATCATCAATGACAATATTGCTGACTGCTATCGAAGTATAAATTGAAGTCTTACAGTTATGTTGGCAATATGCAAATGCTCTAGTGGTTCCCAAACTGATCTTAGAATGTCTATTTAAACACAGGTGAGTGCTCTGGATGTGTTTCATGCAAACGATAGTAAATATTTCCATTATACATAAAATCACATAAAATGATTTTCACAGTTGGTGAGCACTAATATCCTTGTAGTACAACAAGATTAGGATGTTGAAGATTGTTGATATTAATCTCTTGCGAAAATTCTTTTTGGACTTTACATTTTCATTTTTCTTGCTTCTTTACTACAATAGTCAATCATTCATCAAAAGATGTTTGATATGCATTCCCATTAGCCTTATTCTGTATATACTTCCGCATTTGACAAACTTTTCGTAATAATTGCAGAAAATTCATAGCCTTATTCTATTAAGGCCAAGAGAACTTGATGCAAGAGATAAAGTTGATGCAGGGTCCTCACAAAAAATGTCCCAAGTAGGCCACATTTTTCTGCACTTACAATCTACTCTTGCAAGAATAGTTAATTTTTGTGGTTTCAAAACATATTTTATCATCACCCCTAGCTTTCTCGTGACTTTCCTTCCACTCAAATCCAACAAGACCAAAGTGCAGGAATCTTCAATCTCTTTGGGTAGGCTCTCAAGAGAATGGATAAATAGCACTCATCTTTCAGAGTCTAAACATGAAAGAAGTATTTTGAATAAAAGGGTGGCAAGCTTGTTAAATTTGGTTTTATTTCTATGAACTACAATTGTTTAAAAATCTAAAAGGTATCTTGAACATAACTTATAGTCAATGTTGGTCATGAGACGAACGTGTCAAATACCCTTCTTTATATTGTGCATTCTTGCATTTTGTATACGTATAATAAAGCAAATGAATCTAAATAGACTCAACTCCTACAACTCTACTTCAACAATTTCTACGACTAAGGCCTTTGCAAACTTACTAATGCGACCCACTTGGTGGACTCACAATATTAAAATTGCATTGTAGAAACTAGGGATGATAGTTGGGTTTAATTGGAAACAAGAACCTTGTAGAAACCTAGAATCTATAATAAGGATTGGTATTTTATTCATTAAACCATAGTCTGAGAATATTTTGACACAACATAACAATGGATAGAATCAGAATTTTCACCCAACAGAAACGAAACCAAAAGACATAACAAAAATAACCTAAAAACAAGAAAAACCCCAAGACACCTATGCACATGTTAGGAGGGCAACATATCTTTGCCCTTTTCTAAATCAAATCCATTGGCAGTCTTATAAAAATAGATAATTGACCAACCAGGTCGATTAAATCCATTAAAATCTTTTAAACCTAAATACTTACTTGCACTTTGTGTGTGGAGTCTAAAGCTATTCAAGAAAACCAGTTCTATGAATAGTCTGTCACACCATATTTTCCATTATTTGCAACACAGCTCAGAATATTTTTCAAATTCTTCGGTGTTGCTTTGTATGCTTTCTACCAGTCCTCCATACATTATGTCAACTATTTTATTTTCCAACGTTTGCACATCATCATTTCTCACAAATTCAAGAAATAAGAATCTTGAACCTAATCTACGTTGTGCAATTCTTGAAGTATTTGAACTTGCTTTTTGTTTCAGAACCACTTTATGGACACCAAATTCTAATATCATAGGATCATTTTCTTTATGGGGAAAAGCGTTATCCTTCTTAGCTGCAAATGCAATAACCCATTAAAGCTCTTTTTTTCTATACTTCCTTAAAAACAGAATGTTTAGCCTCATCTATTATTTGGCATCCCACCCATTGTCTCTCTATTAGAAGCCCATCTTCTAATATCAATGGTCAATGGTGGACAACAGTGTTTCTTCCTCCTCTTTAAACTTTGTGATAAAAGATTTTGAAAATGATATTGTTGTGCTTTCGTGATGTATTTCAGTGGATGCCTACCAACTTTATTTTTAAGCGATATTCTGAATAAAATGATCATTTTAAATCTGGATGAGCTTCTTTTTGCCTGGCTTCCAAATAGCATACTTCTCTTCTAATTTTGGGATGTAGAAAAATAATAGAAACGCAATTTGGATTTCTTAAACTTGTTGATTTGCACTAGGAACTAATCATAGTAATATTTTGAACATGTCATAAACTCCTTCGTTTTCTCAACTTCCTATTTCTGGACTTGGAAAAATTGGAACAGTAATGCATATTTGTCCAAAATTAGTTTAGATCTACCCAGAAAGATATCCGTCATGTTGTTCCTTCTGGTAAAGCACACATTTGCAAGGTGATCAAACCAATCAGCTATATGTTCAATAAGGATTTCAATGAAAATTATTATGGAAACATCTTCTTTACTAACCCCCTGAATTACACATGCTATAGTACAAGCTAGGATAGAATTAGCACCTTCAGAACCTTCTCCCGAAAACTTGAGGAAGTTCTTCCAAATCACTACTTCATGCGAAAGCCAAAGACTCAAAATGTATTCCAATGGAACAAGCAAAGCAAGAGCCATAATCTAAATTAGAAAAATATTTGTATATCTATGCTGTTGTGAAGGCAAAATTGTAATTGTTGTTGTTGTATTTGCAAATTCAGGCTGTAAGTTTGTAATTGTGAAGTTTATATACCTTTTTTCTTAAACAAATAGAAAACTGATATCTTGCTTGTGGATGTTTCCTTGATATTTTATCAAGGTTTTACCATATAAATTTGTGTCTTATGTATTGTTTTGATATTCCATTTCTTTTCTCTATTCTTTTTTTATAAATTTGTGTCTTATGTAATGTTTTGATTTTCCATTTCTTTTCTCTATTCTTTCTTTGCATCTAACTTGTGCTACAATATTCAATTATCTAGGTTTTCACTTCCTCTTAAACAACAAGTGTTATAAGAGCAATTCTTTTTGCAGTGGCTATGTTAGAATTTGATATTGATTTTTCATTATCAAATGGCAAAGGTTTGAAACACTAGGTTGGAGGTGGAGAAATTTAATGGTAAAAATACCTTTGAGCTACGGAAGTTCAAGACACATGATTTGTTAGTGTGGCAAGGATTGGACAAGGCATTGGTAGGAAAAACAAAGAAACCTACAAATATGAAGATTTGGATATGAGAGCTCTAAGAACAATTCAATTATGTTTGGTGGATAAGGTTCTTTATAATATTGTTGGAGAGGAAAAATTAGCAGATTTACGGAGTGGTATAGAGAGTCTCTACATGACAAAATCCTTGGCAAACTAAATCTACTTGAAGAGGCAACTATATAATATGTGAATGAATGAAGATACAAAACTGTCAATCATTTAAATGTTTTTATAACTCTAGTTTTTCAATTTGTTAGTATGGATGTTAAAATCAAAGATGAAGAAAAGGCAGTCACATTGTTATGTTTTTTCACCAAATCATAGAATCACTTAGTCGCTTTTATTAGCTTCAGCGCAACTGACACCCTTGAATTTGATTTTGTCATTGAAGCTTTTTTTACTTTATAGGTTCAAAGGACGTCTAACACAAAAACATCCACACCAGAAGCAATGGTGGTTAGAGGCCAATTCATAGATAAAGGGGAGAATTTGAGAGATACATATAAGTCCAAGAGGCAAAAAGAGTAAGGGAAAATGTTGGTATTGCAACAAATTAAGGCATCTCAAGAAAGTTTGTTGGAACAGAAAAGAGGAGAATGATGGATCCAAAAAGGAATAAAAATATGTTGAGACAAGTTCAGGTATGGTTGGTGAAGTATTTCCATTTGTAATATCTTTCAACATCAAGATGAATGGTTATTAGTTTTGGTGTTTCTAATCACATGTCCAAATAGGAGTTAGTTATCTACTTACCAACCTATTGATGGTAGCGTTGTTCTTATGAGAAATAATGCTTCTTGTAAAACTATTGGAACTAGGAGCATTGGAATCAAGATGTTTGGTGGTTTTGTAAAAATGTTAACAAAGGTAAGACATGACCAGAACTGAAAATAAAAATTGATTTTCTTGGGTGTTTTGGATTATGTTGGTTATAAATTCTCTTGTCAAGGTGGATTACTTAAAGCATCCAAGGGCATTTTAATGGTCATGAAGGCTACAAAAGTTGGAAATATCTATAGGCTAGAAGGAAGTACTTAGGTAAATAAGGCAATGGTGGTATCTAATGAAGAATATGAATCTACTCATTTATGGCATCAACGATTGGGTCGTATGAGCGACAAACGGATAAAGGTACTGCTAAACTGTAAGTTACAACCAATTTTGAAATCTTTGAATTTGAATTTATGCAAGCATTGTGTTTTGGGGAAGCAATGTAGATGGAAGTTTAAATTAAGTAGTCATACAAGTAAAGATGTTCTAGACTGTCTATTCAGATGCATGAGGTCCATAACATGTAGTTTCTTTTGGAGGAGCATCATATTGTGTGACATTTATAGATGAGTACTCTAGAAAGGTATGGGTCTATTTGATTAAAAGTAAAGTTGATGTGTTTGGTGTATTCAAGCAATTTAGAATTTTGGTTGCAAATAGTACTAACAGATTAATTAAGTGTTTAGGCACAGCTAAATACAAAAATTATTCTAAATGCAACTACCACCAACATAGAAATATCTCACTCAAATCCTTAAAATAAAATGGTAAATTAATCACAAAAACGAACTCCTTAAAAGAAAGTAGGAACTTTCTCACAAAAAAGAAGTGTTATTCTGAAAGTGAGAAGAGATTAGGAATTTTCTGATTTCTAATATTTCTTGTTTCTAATTATTGTCATTATCTAACAATTACCCCATCTATGTTCTTGCATCCTTCCCCCTCTCTTCTTCTCTCTACTTATCTTATTGTTTGTCTTCCCTCTCTCTCCATTCTCTCGATCACTACCTTTCACTCCCTCTCTCTTTCTCCCCCCTTTCTAGGTCTCTCTCTCCCTCCCACTCTTTACCTTTATAACTTTCCATCCTTATCTCATTGTGTGCCCCTCTCTCCCCCCTTCTCTCTCAACTCTATCTTTTCCACTATAGGTCTCTAACCACTCTCTTCCTAGGCCCTCGATCTATCAACTCTATATCTCTCCCCTCTCTAATATCTCCCCTCTATCTCCACCTCTCTCCCTACCTTCCTATCTCACTCTATTTCTTTGTCAACTTCTCTCTCATTTTCTTCTCTCTTTCTCACCTCTTTACCTCTCCCCTATTTAGGCCTCTCACTCATTCACTTTCTACGTCTCCATGCTTCCCTCCTTAGCCCTCTCTTTCTCTTTGTTATTCTCTCTCTCATATTTTGTCGCCCTCCACTCTCTAGGTCATCACCTCTCCTTCTCTTGTATATGGTTTAGGGAATACAGTGTAGGATAATGGTTTGGGACCTATACAGTTAAGGGTATTGGTGTAGGGCTAGGGTACAATATTATTGGTATAGGGTTTAGGGTATATAAGGTTGATAGTATTGCTACTTTTGATACTTCTCTCTATCTCTCTCTATCACTCTCCCTCTCTTATCTCGCTCACCTCTCTCTTTCCTCTTTATACCAATTCCTCTTTTATCATCTCTCCTTCTCTATATATCCCCCCTCATGCCTATCCCCATCTCTCTCCCTCACCCACTCTCTCTTATTGTCTCCCTCTCCTATTTTCTCTCTCATTTGTCTAGGTCATCACCTCTCCCTATCTCCCTCCCCCTTAAATCTCTCCCCTTTAACTCTCTCCTCTTCTCTCTTTCTTCCCTCATCTCTCCATCTCCTCCTTCTCTTGGTCTATTTATCTCTCCATGTCTACCTCTTCATCCATCCCTTATTAAAATACTCTCTCTCTTTATTCTTTTATGTCTCCGCTTCTCCCTCCATTTCCTCCCAAAGTATCTCCCTCCCTCTCCATCTCACTTTCTCTCCTTACCCCTATCTCTTTCTCTCTTCACACCTTTGTTGCATTCTATGTATCCATTATCTAAGTTGTCACCTTTCCCTCCCACTTTCTCTCTCCCCTCTCCAATGTTTTCCTCCCCTCTTTATCTCTCCATGTCTCCATGCATGTCTCTTTAGCCACCTCTATCTATCTCACCTTTGTTTAGCCCTCCATGTCTCTTACCTCTCTAATTGTACCCTCTCTAGTTATCTCCCTCCCTCTCCACCTCTCTCTCCCTATCCCCTTACTCCTCTCCCTATATGACCTCTCTCCTCTCTCCCTCCACCTCTCTATCTCCTCCTTCCCTAAGTGTCCCACTCCAACCATGTCTACTCTCTCTCCATCCCTCATTACTATTCTCTATCTTTTTTCATTTTTTCAATCATCTTCTCCCTCGCTTTCCTCTCCTCTCCCTCTCTATCTTGTCCTCCCTCCTTACCCATATCTCCCCTCTTCCCTATCATAGTCTCTCTCTCTCTCTCTCTCTCTCTCTCTCTCTCTCTCTCTCTCTCTCTCTCTCTCTCTCTCTCTCTCTCTCCCCTTTTTAGGTTTCTCCCTACCTCCCTATCTACCTATCAATCCATGTCTTATTACTCACCTCTCTCTATCATCCTCTATATATCTCACCTATCTCTCCCCATCTAGGTTTATCCCCACTCTTTCCCTCTCTAAGTCCCTCGCCTCTTCATCTATATCCTCTTTGGTTATATCCCTACCTCTCAACCTATTTATCCCTTCCCCTTACCAATCTCCCTTTATGAGTTGTCTCATTCTCTTCACTTTCTCCCCTTACCTCTCCATCCCCTTCTTCCCTAGGTCTTTTAGTCTCTCCATGTCTACATCCACATTCATCCCTTCTTACTCCTTCCTCTATTTGTTAATTTTATATCTCCTCTTTTCCTTCCCCACCTTCTCTAGGTCTCTCCCTCCATTTCTCCCTCCCTCCCTCTTGACCTCTCTAACTCACTCTCCATACATGCCTCATTATCTACCTCTCTCGTTCCCCATCTATATGTCTCTTCCTTCTCTCTCCTTATCTAGGTCTCTCACCTCTCTCTCCCTCTCTAGGTCTATCATCTTTGTATATGTCTACTTTCTATTTCTCTCCCTCACTTTGAAAAAAACTCTTCATCCCCTTTACCACTCCCTTTATGAGCTTCGTCATTCTCTTCTCTTTATTCCCTCAACTCTGTATCTCCTCCTTCCTTAGGTCTATCACTCCCTCCATTTCGACCACTCCATTCATGCATTCTTACTCCTCTCTCTCTCTCACTTTATTTGTTCTTTTTTTCTCTCCTCTTCTCCTTCCCTCCCCTATCTATGTCTCTCCATCAATTGCTTCCCCTCTCTCTCCTTATTTCCTCCCTCCTTACACCATCTCTCTCTCTCCCTCCCAAGCCAGTCTCTCATTTTCTCTTTCCTTTTTCATGATCATCACATTTTCCTCTCTCTCTCTCTCTCTCTCTCTCTCTCTCTCTCTCTAGGCTTGTCGCTTCCTCCCTCTTTACCTCTCTACCTACTCATCCATGCCTCTCTATACACATGTCTTTATTGCATTCTATCTATCTCACACCTCTCTTTCCCCATCTAGGTCTCTCTCACCTCTCTCTCCTTATCTAGGTCTTTCACCTCTCTATCTCCTCTATATTTCTCTCCCCCCTCCCTTACAACTCTCCCTCTGTGAACTCTCATCCTCTTCTCTTTCTTCCTTCACCTCTCTATCTCCTCCTTCCTTGGGTCTCTCACTCTACACATGTTTTCCTTTCCCTCTATCCCTTCTTACTCTTCTATCTATCTTTGTTCTTTTGTCTCTAGGTGTATCCCTACCTTCCTCCCCTCTTCCTCTATATATGTCCCCCCTCCTTATCCCCGCCTCTATCACCCTACTAGCCCCCCCCCCCCCCCCCCCCTCTCTCTCTCTCTCTCTCTCTCTCTCTCTCTCTCTCTCTCTCTCTCTCTCTCTCTCTCCTTAACCACCTCGCTCTATCTCTAGTTTTCTATCTCACCTGCCCTCTCTAGTTCTTTACCTCCCTCTCTATCTCTCTCTCCCTCTCACCTTATCCCTCTCCCTCTATGAACTCTCTAATTATCTTCTATCTATCACACCTCTCTATCTCCTTCCCTAGGTTTCTCACTCAATCCATATCTACCTCTCCCTCCATTCTTTCATACTATCCTCTCTCTTTTTGTTATTCTACCTCTTGACTTCTCCCCATCTCCCTTTTGTAAGTCTCTTTCTTCTCTTCTTCCCCTATCCTTCCATCTCCCATCCCTCCTTACCCAATTCCTCTCTTTATTAAACCACTTTCTATTATTATCTCTCCATCATTTTAGTCCTCACCTTTCCCTCCAATCCCTCCTTACCCCATTCCTCTCTTTATTGAACTACTCTCTATTATTCTCTCTCCATCATCTAAGTCCTCACCTTTCCCTCCGCTCCCATTTGCTATATTTTTTCTTCCTCCCTCTCCACCATTCTACCTATCCAATCATATCTCATTACCCACCTCTCTCTATTCACCTCTATAGATATCTCACCCCTCTCTTTCACCATCTCTCACCTCTCTAATTCTCTCACTCCCTCTCCCTCCCTCGTGAACTCTCATTTTCTTCTATCTCTCCCCATACCATCTCCTTGTTTTCGTCTAAGGTTCTAACACATATTGTTTCTCTAAAGGAAAAGAATCTTCGATCAGAACTATTGAGCAAAATGGAAATTGGCATCAATGCACACCTAAATATGAAGTCAACATAAAGGCAATGCAAACTATTCTCCACTTACTACGAAAATATGTAAAACTCTTGACCCCACTTCATCAGACCGAAAGGTGATTTCCTCATACCATGTTCAAGGCGGCTGCCAGGTTCATCATTAGAAATGACTAAGGCGAGGTTATATGGACTGCCGAAACTTTTGACAGGCTGATGTGGAGGGTGATTCTATGGTAGTCATCAACGTTGTGGTGAATCGTTGTGCCCTGAGCTAGAAATCTAAAGCATGGATTAAAAAAAAGAGCTTGTACCTTGATCTAATGGAAGACTACTCTCTTTCCATATAACATCGTTTGTACTTGTAGGGAATTTGAATGGGATGATAAGGCCATTCTAAGAATCGTTAACTCTGCTTTCTGTTATAATGCCTCGGCTTCTCTGAGATGCCTAAGCCTAAATCCTGCTACTAAGGTTGGTTGGGGATGCGGTATGCATAGCTACTGCACTTAGATATGAGGATATCAAACTTTCCATTACTCTCCTACGGGAGTGTATAGAAAGAAACATGATGGAGACCTATGCATATTATGTATAATTCCAATAAAATCTGTTTTCTCCTTCATAGATTGAACGAAGGCAAGACGTGTTTGAGGGCATCCACATCTTGGTGTTTTCTCTATGTGCTTGAGGGTGTTGTACTTATTTTTCAAAAAAATTCAAATAGGGAGTTGTCCCCTTAGACAACAGTTTGCCCTAAGAAAATTATGTTAAGCAATGAGGAAAACTCCCTTAGAATAGGTTGATTTAAGTTTTGTTTTTATATTCATAGCAGGGAAGTACATGTTGAAAAAAATAGTTGGAGATCTACATATTATGAAAGAAAAGCATGAAGATTTAAGAAAATTCAAAAAACAAGATAATTAATCATGCATAGAAAGAATAAAATTGCATTCGTAACTTAAAATAAAAGAAAATTAAATTTATTATAAGTAAAAATATAAAATGGAGGAAGTATAGTCTGTATAGTATTAAATTCTTTAAAAAAATTAAATGTAAAGGTATATAAGTTTGTATATATGATTATACAATTTAAAATTATTGTTCATCTTAAAGATTTCTAAAATATAAAAATATTTTAACAAAATGTATAGTTTGTATAGTATTAAGTTGTTAAAAAAATTAAATGTAAGTGGTGTAATGCTATAGTGTTATGGTTAAATTGTAGTGTTGTGGTTCTCACCAAGGTTCAAACCATTGTTGGGGTGTCATTGTTGAGTGTTCATAAATTAGAGATGAGATCCCTTGTTTGTTGCCTCATCAATTAAACATTAAAATGAGTTCTAAAATATATTTTAAAAATTTGTCAATAACTTAATCTTATGAATCAGTTTAATCTTTCATAAACATTGATATATAAATAATAAAATAAAACTAACCAACCAAATTTAAAGAGGTCAAGGCTCTCTTTATGTTTGTGTGCCGACTTCATTCATTTAATTAAATATTATTGAAACTTTATAATATTAACATCTTGGTCAAAGAGTTTAAATGGATTTTATATGGCGAAATTTGTCACGCGGGCAAAAATTTGATTGAAAACAAACCAATAAAAATGGGAAAAAGTTTCTGCAAATTGCATTGAAATGGGTTTTTATTAATAACTTTAGCTAGACCGTATTTTGTAATATACATTAAGCTTACATTTCTAGACTTAAAAGTGTTAAAACACTCCAAGTTGATTGACATTGATTAGACTAAATATGTTACTTAAGATATGTGGTCACACTAAGAATATATTTTTAGACTTTAACAGTAAAAATTGACTAACATTCTCTAGACTTAATATATTACTTAGTGTGTGAGATTTAAGACTAACCAAGAAATTTTAAGTCCTATCACTTATTCTATACGATACGATTGAATATGATTGTATACAATATTACTGGCAAAGAAGTATGTATGGGAAATTCTAAATCCATAACTTACTTAATTTCTGAATAATGGACATCATAGCATTGATTAAATACATTATTTTTGGCAAAGAAGCATATAATATATTCTCTAGTAGGGTGCAGGGGAAACTCCGGCATGAGAAAAGGCCTTTTGGTCCAGGTGCAACAGTCTCGAATATCATTCTCCTGCTTCGTGCTTTGTGAGCTTCGCACAGGTGAGGTAAATATATTGCTGAAATTCTTATTCTTGTTACTATCTGTCTCAATAAAATAATATCGATACCCTTAGAAGTAATGATTAAAGAATAATGGGGTCACTTACCTTCTCCTGAAGCCAGATTGAGGTACAGATTAACAATGTTGGGGCAGCTGTTTTGGCACTTGTCTGAGCACAGTTTAGACGTGAAATGAGAATTTTTGGAAAGATCGTCAATGGACATGCCAACGCTCATTCTCTGCAACCCGCAGCTTTGCAAGCACTCCTCGCTCTCAATCCATTCCATCATCTTCTCGGCCATTACGCCCGATGACTAGAATATAATTGCGCATACACAACCCGTTATTCAGTAAAAGCATCCTTTAGAAAGGAAAGAGAAAAAGATTGGAGTATTGTAAGAGAATATATCGCCTCGCACTGGGTTTATAATTGATGATGGATAGTTGAGGTTTCACCTTTCACTCCCTCCCTGCCTCCTTCCCTTTCTTATCCTTCTAAATTCTCTCTCTTACCTCTCTTTACTTTCTAGGTCTCTCCGACCTCTTTCCCTCTTTACTTTGCCTTTCCTAATTATTTCATCTCTATTTTTGAATCTTTTCCTCTTTTTTTTTTCTCTCTAATTTTCTTATTGTTTATCTTCCCTCTCCCTTCATTCTCTCGATCACTACCTTGCTCTCCCATTCTCTCTTTCTTCCCCCTTCTCTACATCTTTCTCTCTCCCTCTCTCTTTACTTTTATACCTTTCAATCCCTATCTCATTATGCACCTCTTTCCCTCTCTCTATCCCTCTAAACTCCATCTCTCCTGCTCTAGGTCTCTCACCACTCTCTTCCTAGGTTCTAGGGTCTATCACTATACATCTATTCCCTCTCTAGATCTTCCCCTCCCTCTCACCTCTCTCCTTACATGCTTATTTTGCTCTCTTTCTCTATCAACTTCTCTCATATTTTCTTCTCTTTGTCTCTCTCACCTGTCTATCTATTCCATCTCTAGGTCTCTCACTCACTCCCAATCTACCTTTCCTTCCTTCACTCCTTAGCCTTCTCTTTCTCTTTGTTATTCTATCTCACATATTTTTTCTCCCTCCACTCTCTAGGTCATCACCTCTCCTTCCCTTGTCTATCGTTTAGAGAATATGGTGCAGGATATAGGATTTGGGGTATACATTTGAGGGTATTGGTATAGGGTTAGGGTACAAGATTGGTGGTATAGGGTTTAGGATACATAAGATTGAGGGCATTGCTAGGGTTGATACTTCCCTCTATCTCTCCCTCTTCCTCTCTCTCCCTATATTATCTCTCTCACCTCTCTCTCCCCTCTTTATGCCAACCCTCTCTTTATTCCTCTTTCGCTCTCTATATCCCCCTCCCTCCTTATCCCCATCTCTCTCCCCCCCTTCAACCCCTCCCTTTTAACTCCCTCCTTCTCTTCTCTCTCCTCACCTCTCTATCTCCTCCTTCCCTAGGCCTCTCTCATCCTCCGTGTCTACCTCTCCCTCCCTTCTTATGAGCCGCTCTCTCTTTGTTCTTTTGTCTCCTCTTCCCCCTCCGTCTCCTCTCAAGGTCTCTCCCTCCCTTTCTTTCCTTGCCATCCCTTTCTCCCTCCACATCCTTGTCTTATTCTCCCTATCCATTATCTAGGTCGTCATCTTTCCCTCTCACCCTCTCTCTCCACTCTCTCGTTTAATACCTCTCTCTCTACCTCTCTACATCTTCATCCATGTCTCTTTAACCACCTCTCTCTATCCTCATCTATCTATCTCACCCCACTCTCTCCCCATCAAGGTATCTCAACTCTATTTTCCACTCCAGGTTTCTCACTTCTCTAACTATCCTCTCTCTAGTTCTCTCCCTCCCTGTCCACCTTTCTCTTCATCCCCCTTACCCCTCTCCTTTGATGTACTCTCACCTTCACTTCTCTCTCCCTTCACCTCTCTATCTCCTCCTTCCCTAAGTCTCCCACTCTATCCATGTCTACCTCTCCTTCCATCCCTTATTACTACTCATTCTCTTTATTCTTTTGCCTCTCATCTCCTCCCGCACTTTCTTATCCTCTCCCTCTCTATCTTGTCCTCCCTCCTTTCCCCATCTTTGTGTATTCCTACCTCACCCTCTCTTATTCACTCTCTTCATTGCCTATGTCATCATCCCTCCCTCTTACTCCCTCTCTAGGTTTCTTTTTCCCTCAATATCCACCTCTCACCCTCTCCATCTATGTCTCATTACTCATCTCTCTCTGTCATCCTCTATATGTCTCACCCTCTCTCTCCCCATCTAGGACTATCACCACTCTTTCCCTCTCTAGGTCTCTCACCTCTCTATCTGTCTCCTCTCTAATTCTCTCACTTCCTCTCAACCTCTTTCTCCCTCCCCCTTACCACTCTCCCTTTATGAGCGCTCTCATTCTCTTCTCTTTCTCGCATCACTTGCTTATCTCCTTTTTTCCTAGGTCGCTCCCTCCCTCCATGTCTACCTCCCATCCATGCCTTATTACTCCTCTCTCTCTTTGTTATTTTGTATCTCTTATTTTCCCTCTCTACACTCTTTAGGTATCTCTCACTATTTCTTCCCCTCTCCTTCTGTATCTTTCCATACCTACTCAACCCTATATCTCTCTCTCTGTCTCCCTCACTCTCTATTATTCTCTCTCTCCATTGTCTAAGTCATCGCCTTTCCCACCAACCCTCTCTCTTTCCTCTCTAGGTTTCTCCATGCCCCCTTCCCCACTTCTCTACATCTCCATCCATGCCACATTATGCACCTCTCTCTTTCCCCATCTATCTATCTCACCCTTCTCTTTCCTTATCTATATGTCTCTAACCTCTCTCCCCACCTCTATGTATCTAAGCTTTGTATATGTCCCCTCTCTATGTCTCTCCCTCTCTTTGAACATCTCTCTCCATTCCCCCTTACCACTCCCTTTATGAGCTCCCTCATTCTCTTTTCTCTCTTTCCTCAACTCTCTATCTCTCCTCCTTCCCTAGGTCTCTTACTCCCTCCATCCATTCTTACTCCTCGATCTCTCTCACTTTATTTGTTCTTCTTTCTCTCCTCTTCTCCTTCCCTCCCCTCTCTATGTCTCTTCCTCCATTTCTTCCCCTTTTCCTTCTTAATTCCTCCCTCCTTACACCCATTTCTACCTCCCTCCCAAGATAGTCTCTCATTCTCTCTTTCTCTATTTGCATGATCATCACCTTTCCCTACCACCCCCCCCCCCCCCCCTCTCTCTCTCTCTCTCTCTCTCTCTCTCTCTCTCTCTCTCTCTCTCTCTTATGTAGGTTTCTACCTCCCTCCCTCTCAACCTCTATACCTCTCTATTCATGCCTTTTTATACACCTCTCTCTATCCATCTCATACCTCTCTTTGCTTCTATATGTCTCTCACATCTCTATTTCTCTCCCTTTCTCTCCCTCCCCCTTAAAACTCTCCTTGTGTGTACTCTCATTCTCTTCCCTCACCTCTCTATCTCCTCTTTCTCTAGGTGTCTCTCTCCATGCATGTCGACCTTTCCCTCCATCCCTTCTTACTCTTCTCTTTCTTTTTGTTCTTTTGTCTCTCCTCTTCTCCCTCCCTCGCCTCTCTAGGTGTATCACTACCTTCCTTCCCCTCTCCCTCTATATCTACCCTTCCCTCATCCCCCTCTATATTTACCTTTCCCTCCAACCCCCTCTCTCCCCCCTCTAATTTTGTCCCTCCCTTCCACTCCACCTCTCTACCTCTACATCCATGTCTCATTATCCACCTCTCTTTATCTCCCTCTATTTATCTATCTCAGACATCCATGTCTCTCACCTCTCTCTTGCCCTCTAGGTCTCTCACCTTTCTATCTATCCCATTTCTAGTTCTTTCCCTCTCTCTCCACCTTTCTCTCCCTCTCACCTTACCCCTCTCCATTTATGAACTCTCTAATTTTTTGCTATCTATACTCTCACCTCTCTAACTCCTTCCCTAGTTATCTCACTCAATCCATGTCTACCTCTCCCTTCATCCCTTCATAATACCCTATCTCTTTTTATTATTTCATCTCTCATTTTCTCCCTCTCTCCTCTCTCTAGATCTCTCTCTCCCTTTCTTCCCCTCTCCCTCTATCTCCCCTCCCTCCTTACCCCATCTCTCTCTCTTTCGAGCCACTCTATTATTCTCTCTCCATTATCTAGGTCATCACCTTTCCCTCCAACCTCCTCCTCTCTTTCATTTCTAGGTTTCTTCTTCCTTCCCTTTCCACCACTCTACCTATCCAACCATATCTCATTACCCACCTTTCTGTATCCACCTCTATAAATATCTCACCCCTCTCTCTCACCTTTCTCTCCCCTTCTAGGTCTCTCTAATTCCCCATCCCTCTCCACCTCTCTCTTTCCCTTGTTACCCATCTCCCTTTATGAACTCTCATTCTCTTCTATCTCTCCCCACACCTCTCCATCTCATCATTTTGGTCTAAGGTTTTGACGCTTATTGTTTGGCACCTCTCGAAGGTAAGAAGCGACACGATCTCTAGAGGAAAAGAATCTTTGATCAAAATTATTCTGAGTAAAATGGAAATTGGCTTCAATGAACACCTAATTATGAAGTCGACATAAAGGCAATGCAAATTATTCTCCACTTAGTACAAAAATATACAAAAATTCCGGCCCCACCTCATCAGACTGAAAGGTTATTTCAACAAATCATGTTCAAGGCGACTGCTAGGTTTATCATTAGAAATGACCAAGCCAAGGTTATCTGGACTGGTACCATAAAGCTTCCCATGGATACCAACAACCATGTAGTGTTGCCTGTCGTCTAGGATCTCCTCTGTCTCTACAAATTCCTAAAGTTTTGACACATTGATATGGAGGTTGATTCCTTGGTAGTCATCAACGCTGTAGTGAGTCGTTGTGCCTTGAGCTAAAAATCTAAAGCATGGATAGATAAAATAAGCTTGTACCTTGACCTAATGGAAGACTACTTTCTTTCTATATAACATCGTTTCTATATAACATCAGTTTTTTATGTTTTGAGAAAAGAAAAACTCTATGTAAAGATGTCAAAATGCGAGTTCGCAAAGACATCTCTAGTGTACTTAGGCTATGTTGTAGGAAATGGTCAATTGAAAATCGACCCTGCGAAGGTCGAGGTAATTGTAAAATGGCCTAAGCCAAGTACCGTAACTCAAGTCAGAAGTTTCTTAGGAGTTGTTCAGTATTAGAGAAAATTGATTTTTAACTTCTCCTATATAGCATCGCCATTGCATGCATTGACAAGTACAAAGACAACTGTCCAGTGGAGAGGACCTCAGCAAAAGGCTTTCAACACTTTGAAGCAGAAGTTGAGCACTGCACCTGTTCTGACTTTCCCAGATTTACAGAAACCATTTGAAATCGAAACCGATTCAAGTGGGTTTGCCATGAGAGGAGTTCTAATGCAAGGAGGTAAGCCGGTATGTTATCACTCTGAAACTTTCACATCTGCAGTGACTAAGTATCCTACTTATGATAAGAAACTTTATGCACTAGTTGAGAGTGCTTAAAAATGGAAGCACTATCTAATGGACAAACAAACAATCATCCACATTGATCACCAATCACTACAATATTTGCATTCACAACAATAAATTTTCAAAATCCCCCTTGAACAATATTAAAATCTTTTAAAAATAATCGTAGCCCGTTTAAAATATACCCTGATAATCTTTTTGGGTTTATATTTTGATTTTATGTTTTATTTTGGAGGAACTCGGGCTTGACCCGAACCCTCAAATTTCGGCCTTATCGTGACGAGCTTCTTTAAATAGATATTTTGCCAGTTTTTCGCCGAAAATCGTGGGCAGCTTAGCGGTTTGGAGAGACAAACGGAAAATAGGGGGGTCGGGGTTTCGACCCACACGAATCCCCCTCTTAGCGGATTGGTGGCTGTTTAAATAAACCTGCCTCCCAGATTATTCAACGGAGATCTCGCGGTAGAGTTGTGGAGCATAGAGCTTGTATGTAGGTGGGGTGGTCACGTGTTCGACCCTCCCAACAGAACTAATTTTTTTTGTTGTCGATAATATCGGAGCATATCCTCCTGGATCAATACTAGTCTTACACTAAAATATAATTTAAATGAAATTAAATTAACAAACCAAATTTAAGGACGTCAATCCTCTCTTTATGTTTGTGTGTCGTACGACATCATTCAACCCGTTCGTCACGGTAGTGTGAAATCAAATATTATTGAAAATTTATATAATTAACATCTTGGTCAAAGAGTTTACACAGATTTTACACGACCAAATTTTTATATACGATTAATTTTAAGGGAGCTAAAATTTGATTGAAAACAAACCAATAAAAATCCTATAACGTTTCCGCAAATCGCAATGAAATGCGCTTTTATTAATAACTTTAGGTAGACTGTACTCTGTACCACAAATTGCTTTATAGCTAGATTGTATTCTGTACCACAAATTGCTTTATAGCTAGATTGCTTGACATTCTTGCATCTACAATATGAGAAATTCTAACTTCATAGATCACTTATACTATGAAGACTGGAAACGATACGATTGATTGAATACAATATTACTGGCAAATAAGTATGTATGGGAAATTCTAAATCCATAGCCATAGATTACTTAATCTATGAGTAATGGACAACATAGTATTAACTAAATACAATATTATTGGCAAAGAAGCGTATAATATATGTTCTAGTAGGGTGCAGGGGCAAGTCCAGCAAGGGAAAAGGTCTTCACAGTTGGTCCAGGTGCAACAGTCTCGAATATCATTCTCCTGCTTCGTGTTTTGTGGGCTTCGCACAGGTGAGGTAAATATATTCCTGCAATCCTTATTCTTGTTACCATCTCCCTCAATAATATAATACTGTATCTTGAGAAGGATGGAAAAAAGAATAATGGGTCACTTACCTTCTCCTGCAGCCAGATTGAGGTACAGATTCACAATGTTGGGGCAGCTGTTTTGGCACTTGTCTGAGCACAATTTAGAGGTGAAATGAGAATTTTTGGAAAGATCATCAGTGGACATGCCAACGCTCATTCTCTGCAACCCACAGCTTTGCAGGCACTCGTCGCTCTCAATCCATTCCATTATCTTCTCCGCCATTACGCCCGATGACTGCAATATAATTGCTCATGCACCACTCATTATTCAATTTAACTATCCTTTGAAAAAGAAATAGGAAAAGATTGGAGTATTGTAAGAGAGTATATTACCTGGCATTGGTATTCTACTGATGATTCGTGTGTGGAGGCAACGAAGGTGTATTTCTTCTCGAGCACACAGCGAGCTCCAGAGGACGAGACCGAGAAAGCACACATCTCTACTGGTAGTTTCTCACATTCCACACCTTCACCTGCATAAAATTACTATTCACGACTTAGGAATATAATGTAAATTTCATAACAATAAGCTTATAACGAAATGACTTGAACATCAGATACTGAATCATAATTAACAACCCATTACAATTTTAGCCATTTAGTATAAACCTATTGAGAAACAATCCATTTTCCTTCCCATGTTGTACAACCTTCACAACTTAGCCTGTCAACCTATACTGGTAAAAAATACTAACTGTTAATACAGACCGGTTTCCACTAAATCAAAAGTTTAAACTGGTAATGGCAGTTTAGTCACCCAAATTTAGAGGTCCGTATTGGACAAAGTCAACAATGAGTAAGCTGTTGAGGGCGGGACTCAAATCCCAACCCAGTCGCCAATTTTGTTAACACAGATTGACTGCCACTAAATCAAAAGCTCAAACTGTTGGTAAGAACACTATCTTGACGAAAAAGGTTGTTGTCGAGGGTTAGAATAAAACCCCAATAGAATCGTCAATTTTGTTAACACATTGACTGCCACTAAACCAAAAGTTTGAACTATTGATAAGAGCACTACCCAAGAAATTAAGATGACTGAAAGAGTTGAAGGTCTCACATGACAACAGTAACCATCTAAACAAAACAAATATATGGTAAGATTAATAACGAGCTTAAGCACAGGCCGTGGGCAGTGTTTACTCTTATAAGATGAACTTAAACACTTATAGATTAGGTACAACATATACACATAAGTCACCTGTCACAGAATTAGTACTCAGACAATCTAATTTATGTATTCCTATGAGCAGAAACAAACAATTCAAAATACCATAATGTCATCTAAGAATTCTTTGAAAACCAAACTAACGTACCCATAACCAGAACGCTTTGCAAGCCCAAAAGCGCCAAAGAAATTGCAACCGCAACTCTCATTTCAAAAGCCATTGGTTAATGCAATCTGAACACTCCTTCCCTTGCCCAAGCAAAATAAAAAAGCAAGAAAAAGAGCAAACTTAAGGCACAAGAATTGCTGTTATGCTATGATGAGACGTTGTGGAGAACAAAGCAAAGTAAGGTTGTCTATTTATAGACGCACTTTGCTCGACAGAAGCGAGAGTAACGGTACCCTTGTCGCTCGGAAGTTTCTGGGCTTTCGTAATTCAAACGGAATCCGAAAAAGCTGGCGAATAACTAGAGTCACCCAATCAAACTGTGGGGTTATAAGACTCCGTGAGTTACGCTGTGGGGTTTAATGCGTGTCCATTTTTTCTATAAAACTTTGAATTTCCATGCCAAACTAACATTGGGCTGGTCCACGAGGAATTTGTGAACCGCCTCAGAAATTGCCGCCAATTAGAAAACAAAATGAAGGGTACAACTTTGTTGGAAGGTCGGTTTTCAACGAAAGAGACTTTTGTTTGTAAGTCGGCTTATTTCAGATGACGCGTGGTTTGCTAGAGCTGATAGATTCCGATTTGACGGAAGAGCGGACGTGATTTGCTCTGTTATTCGCATTTAATCAAAATCGTGGGAGACGGGATTTTGTGCTTGTCGTAATCTTTTGAAAGGTCTGTTTGGATTTTTCTCGTAATCATGAGGGCTTGCCAATTTCTTATGTGGGGTTTTCTCTTCGTCACAAAGTCTTCAAAATATCTAGACGTTTCAAACGTATGTAATAAAAAATTATGACCATAATAAGGAAAATTATAAATAATTGATGAATCACATTATTAAGATTTTAGATCAATGTATTGAAAATATCTATATCATATTTAGAAGTGTTTTATAAGGGGAAGATGCTAGAAAATGAAGATGCTAGAAAATGTTATGTGATGATTATGCATATAAGACATAGAAAATATAATCAAAATAATTGACTATATAAAGAAAATAGATAAATGTAAAATAATTGTATATTTTTATTTTCATTTGTCGATGATAAAAAATAAATATATATATTATAAATTAATTATTTTTTATTTTGTGAAATGATATTTATTTTTTATTTTTTATTTTAATATTAATGTTTACAAATGAAACTAAAAAAGAGTACATAAGAATATAATATTTATTTCACTCACACATTTTAAAATAAAGAAAAATAAAAAGAATCATAAAAAAAATTCTAACTAAAAATTAAACTTTATGAATGCATGTATATATGAAATAAATAAATAAATTCTAAGTAGAATAATTATTAAGTAAGAAAAGTATTATACTTATTAAGAAACACAAGTAAAACAAAATGTGAATATATTTAAGAAAATAATTTCACACAGAAAAAACAAAGTATTATTTTTTTGTTATTTTGATCGATAAGGGGGCACTTTTTAAGGTGCTAAACACCATTGTTGGTGGCAATTTCACCAAGCAAGTGTTTTAACCACTACATTACATGGGTCACCCCCACACAAAATAGAGTATTATTATCATGAAGTAACACATTTAATAAGCATGTGAAGATGTTTAGGTTGAACCTATTACAATCACAGGATTTTATAACTCTTTCATTTATAAATTTCAATAAATTACGATTCTATTTCAATCTATCTTTTGATATTATAATATTCTATTTCATAAGTTTACAGTAAGAAAATAAACATCTATAAATATTATTATTGTTATTTTTATTTCCACTTTTTTTAGTTGTAAAAATCTTCTATGCATGCGGAGGTGTTCTTATGATTATATTTTAATCCATCCTCTTTAATTGTATAATAGTGGTGTTTATATGTGCAAATTTTAAAATTTTCTATCTTTCTTAAACTTATACATTCTTTGGAAGTATATATTTAATATATTTTTTCTATTAACTTATGTATGTTTATTAAGGGGCCCAATATATTATTATAATGAAATTACAAATGATACTAATATAAAGACGATTGAATAAAAAACTCATGTAAGGCTTAGAAGAAAAACAACAAAAGAAAATTACAAATAAAAACTTACATTTAGACTATGAAATAGCTACGAAGACAAAAAAATTAATAGAACTAAGAGGTTCAATTTAGAGAAAATTAAGTAAAATAAATAACCCAATCACCATTTTAAGCATTAATGTTTAAACCAAGACTAACCATCAACAAAAATACCTTGTTGTAGCTCTAAAACCCCTATTAAGAGATAACAAAACAACTTGTGATCAAATGCCACCTATCATAAACCCTATTTGACATTCTATTTTTAGAAGATAGAATCATATTGACCTAGGAAAAATATTAAAATCTAAAACACTTTAAAACATGAAAGATAATTTCTTTGATTAAGTCTAGATACCCCATCAAGTAAGAATAGTGATCAATTTTAAAATATAAAAGAGTATAACAACTCAAAACCTCAAGCACTTCATTATAGTAGTACATTATTGAATGTTTAATAACCATCCTTAAATCCTTGTAGAAATATATTACAATAGCCATGCAACAACTTAGAACTTAAATCATTAAATCCTTGTAGAAATCCTCATGTATGTGAAGCTAAGGCCCCATTGTTAATCGTAACCTCTATAACATAAGTTTTGTTTTTGTGCATTCTGGAATAGTTTGATGACATGTGCCAACCTTAGACTAAGAACTCCTTTGAGTTGTTGAAATTTATTCCTTGTTGGTGGAACTATGCACTTAATGCTTCCATCTGTGCTTTATCTTTCCCATCTAGGGAAGTCGTTGGATCATAATTTGTTGCAACTTAAGTTGTTACCAAACTTTTAAATTCAAATGTTTGAAAATTGTTCCATGTTTCTCTCCCACTCTAGTCATAATGTGTTGGCATAGCACATAATATGCTAATTTGTTTGTTTGGTGGTTGTCATAAGGACGATCATTTTCTTATTTTGACAGCATTCTAGAATGTGAAAAGGAATATCTAGTTCTACAACACCAAAGAGAATCTACATTGCATTTGTTTGCTTGTATCATCATGCCAAGTTTGTTACATATTTGTATGTTGTAATTAATAATTTTTATTAGAAGTATAAAGTTAGTCCACTAGGTGTCTAATTGTGTAGTACTCTGACCATCAAAAATTGACAAATCCTTCAATAATGTTTCTTGGTTCAAACATGCATACATTAAAATATGTTCATGTTGAAAATTAATTCAAGCATAGAGATGGACTAGGGTGAAGAATAATTAGTTTGCAAAATTTGAAGTCTTCATTGAAGTCAATCTCAGAATCTAAAACATTAACAAATAAATTCCTAATATTTAGCACACTAATTTATCATTGTTAATTATTCAATTAAAATATCAATTTAAATTCATTAAAGTCTCACAATCAAATAAAATATTTTAAATTATCAACCACTCTTTGTTAATTCAAATTATTTTGTATCTTAAGTTAGATACTTTTATCTAATGTTCACCTAAATACTAAATTTTAGGTATGGTTCTTTCAATTACAATATTATATAATATAATAAACATATTCTATAGCAATAAAAATGATTGTTATTGTACTTTTAATTATGTTGAATAGGGGGATGCCAACATTTTCAAAGTCAATCATTTGGCAGACGACAAGCAATCTACTCTTAAGTCTTTCTAATAAATTAAATTATAGTGGGCTATGTGTAAACTTTTCTTTTACTTATTAGACATTGCAGAAACTCTAGTTTTCCATTCAAGTTTTGTCTTCCTATAATTAAAGACTTGAAAAAATAGAAAGAGATGAGATGACACGTGGTCATATTGGACGGCGACCGGCGCTTAACCACATTGTCCTCTACACCCCGTCAAATCGACGACGACTTAACAAAGCAAAAGTACTGGTAATTGAAAATGTAACCCGTCGTCTACGCTGAACAGCACATGGTTATTGTGTCGACTGAAGACCGAGATTGGTCCTATTCAAACTGTTTCAAGATATACCTCTCTCCTATAGCCCTGCCACATTAATTCATACTTGTTAGTAAAATATCATATGTAGCAATAAGAATTCGTAACATATAACTTAGTTGTTTATTTGTTTTATTTTATGTTATTTTCTTTTTGGCAAGGATACCTATAGTCTTATTTGAGTAGGTCGTTTGTGTTGAAAAGTGTGCTCATATTAATTATTTCAGGTTTTAAATATTTGAGTTTTATTTTAATCAGTTTTAAAATAGTTAGGTAGTTTTAATTTGTTTCTTTTGGTAGGGTTCTTAGTTATTGTTTCTACTTAGATTTGTCTCACAAGCTTTTTTTTGGAGTTCTGAGATGAAGAGATCCATTGTTGGTATAGCCAACTTCTTTGGCCAATTTCTTATTTTAGATAATGTTATGGAATCTAGATCTAGATTTGTGTATGTTAGGTTTCGTGTGAGTGTCATGCCTCACAAAAATTTTCATGTGTGGATTATGTTAGAGTCAAAACTAGGTATATGGATGTAGGAAATTGAATATGAAAACTTGAAATTGTTTTGCTCGAATTGTTCGTCTACTGACAATCTCCTTGACTCCTAACCTAAAGGCAATTTGAAATGTAAGCTTATTAGCATTATGACTCCTAAGCATAAGGTATCATTCTCCCCTTTCTCTCTTTGGTGTCTTGTTCTAACCCAATCATAGGCTTCAAGCTTGCCCCCTTGATAGCTCAAGATGTGTCAACTTTCCCCTCCCCCTTGGTGGAGCCTTCAGTTTCTTCCACTTAAACTCCTTCAAATTCAATCTCGCCTCCCTTAGCTCTCTAGTAGCTAATTCCTTAGTTTTTCCTGATACCAGGGCACCTTCTAAACCCATGATTAGTGTTGTTGTCCCTCTCTCTCATCACCTCCATTAACCTCAAGGGATTAGGTTACTTATTTGTACAAGTCATGTCCTCTACCCCCTTTGGTGATCTATTTGGAGTCATCCTTAGGGTCCCTCCCTACTTCCATTAAGGTTATTTCTTCTAAGGGAACCACTAGGGTTTGTATTTTGTAAGATAGAGTAGCCTTTCCTACTACCAACAGTAAAACCATCTTGTCTCCTTCCTTTGATAAAGGCCTCCAAAAGACTAATGATGTGGGTAATTATTCTAAAAGAGGAAGGACATCTACAAGAGTTACCAAATAGATAACCTTTGCTAGAGATGTAAAATGGAAGTCAAATAACTCTAGATTAGATGAGATTTAGAATAACCAAAAGTGATTATTTTATCATTAAATAGAAGGGGAGGCAATAGTCTTCACAAGTAGAACATTATTGAGAATCTAATCAAAGAGTACAAACTGGATATTGTTCTACTTGAAGAAACCGATATCTTTTTTGTTTCTTTTTTATGAAGTTGTCAAGCATATATTGCCATTTTTTTCCTTCATTATAGTTAATGCAAATGGGGCTTCAAATATACTAACTTCCACATGCAAGCCTTAGTCTATCTGAGGTATTCTAGTTTTAAAGGATAAAAAACTTAACATTCTATTTGGTAATATGTTTGACCGTTTTGAATGGGTTCTTCAAATATTTTTTATCTTATAACTATGTTCAATCTTCCCTCTTTTGATCTAATCTCTTGAGTTGAAGACTTTTGTTTTGTGTTATCAATGGATGGTGGTAGAACATTTCAAATCTCCTCTCTACCCTTCTATGAAGATGGGTGGTTGCACTGATTTGTCAAAAAGTATGTTGAATTCAAAGTTCTTTTTGTCTAAGGGGTTTGTTGGATTTGATCTTGGAAGGCCCCAATTCATCTAGTCAAATAAATGAATATATAGTAAGTTAATTGAAGTTAGACTTGATAGGTTTCTTATATTTGCTAACTAGGACATTGGACACAATCTTTGGAGACTATCCTCTCTTGTAAGGATAGGTTTTGATCATACTTCTTAAATTATTTTTAATTGGAAATCTTCCCAACCTAGATCCATTTATCCCTTCAAATGAAAAATCATGTGGACCCGAATTTTTGACTTTAGAAATCTAATTGCATATTGGTGGAAAGTGGATACCCTAGGCTTAACCATGTTTAGACATTTTCTTAAGATTAAATGTATTAAAATAAAGTTGAAGGATTGGAAAAGAAAAACCTTTGACAAGATTTTTATTCAAAAGAAGGAAGAAAAGGAACAAATTTAGAGTATTAAAGATTTAATGAATATGTTGGGAGACACTAATGATCTCTTTTCAAGTGAAATAAGTGTTCTTAGTGAGCTTCATAATTAATAGAGTGTAGCATCCTAAATTGTACTCCCTTACAATTTTATCCTCACTTGGGCCCTCACCTTGGTTATTGTCCCCTAATGCATGATTTAAGACCTGATTCTGCTCACACCGTGTATCAAGCTCAAATTTTCATGATCTGCATTTCTCTTCCCAAGATCCTTGGACCCTAATGTCCAAGACCATGGTGCTATGGTGCTCTCATAAAGGGCCCATTTTGGGGCCTCATAACAGTAACATGATTTGAGTGGTGTTGGCATTATGGTGTCATTGATGTCAACCAGTATAGGATGACATTCAGTATGGGAGATAGATGAGTAGTGTTTTCATTTATGCATACTGAAAATGGTGCCATTGATGTCAACTAGCATGGCAAGTCACTAGTAAGGAAGAGAGTGTCATCCAACATAATGACCATTGAAGTCACCAATACACAAGTTAGTGTTGACTTGTGTTGAAGACATGTATTCGAGACCGATATTGGATAGCAACCGGTAAGTGATATGTTGGTAGTGCATTGTTTCCAACCAGCAAGTGAGCAAGTAGGGTGAGCTAATGAAGAAGTGGCAACTATTATGTTGTTGGATGTTTGGATGTGAAATGACAAGACTCCCACCAGATAACAATGCAGTCACCAGATGATGTGAAGACTCACAGAGAGTGTGACTAACCAGATCATATATGCCTACTCAAATAGGGAAGCCATATTGGTGCAAAGTTGGATGCAGATGACAAGGATCCACTCCCACTGGTAAGTGGAGCTTATCTTCTATTATGTATGGAATGCATCATAATCCTCCAAGATAAGACAAAAGAGTAGAAAGAAGGGGATTGAAGTCACACCAGATCAATCGGTGAAACACTAAGTTGCCTTAGGTGCATGAGATCAAAGATATGCACTGGTTCAGCTGGGTAGACATGATGTTGTTAGGATTCCCAAAGATACTAAGAGGGGGGGTGAATCAGTATCTAACTGGTTATAATATTTTCTTGACTTAAAAAATGTAAAGCATATTAATACTGTATACTGGTAAACAATAAATAATGCAATGAATAGAGATAATAGCAACCACATGAAAAACACACCATAACACAGTAGTTTAACAAGGAAACCCGGTGTGGGAAAAACCTTGGTGGGATTTGTGACCCACAATATTCACTTACTGGCCAATAAGAGAATATTACTGCTACAAGAGGGGCCTACACATGCAGGAAGGCCAAGTGCCTAGAGCTCACTGCTCAATTACAAAATGGGAAGTCTCACTGACTTACAAAATGGATTATATAAATCCAATGTCTTGTATTGCTTCAAAATAGCATCTACTATGCCAGATCCAGTACCGGTTTATAGCTCTTCTTCTTACATAAACCCTCAACCTATAATTCATAAAATAGACCTACCTTCTTTCGCCTAATTATATTCCTTCATACTTACATATTTGTTCTACAATGATCTCTTATATATATGAGTCATTTTACAATTTGCCAAGTCAGCTTACAATGATTTTACAAAAATAAACAAAATAAATTACAAACAAAATTCTTGTCGGCTTCTGTACTGGTATGCTTCCTTTCATTGCTAGTGTCGGTGGTCTGTGTGTCGGTGTAGAATCTGACTTTGTTGGTGCCGATGGATTTCCTTGCTAGTGTCATAGGATTGTAAGGTTGCCATCAATAACAAAACCTTCAATCACCTACTATGTCTCATTAGAGTGTGCATTTGCCAATAATCTCCCCCTTTGGCATTGATGGCAACACTCATGAGAAAAATTCAGAAGTGTATCCAAAAACTGAAGTCCAAAAATTGTTACCAAAAATCTGTGCTCCCTTGAGTAGATGATCCCTAAGTTATTGGATTTTTCTCATACCACTACTCCCCCTTTGGCATCAATGACAAAGGTTGTCAAAGCGTCAATAGAGTGTGGTTTCCTACTTCATCCTTGTAACCGGTTGGTTACATTCTAAAAAAGAGCTGCCAAAACCAGATTCAAGCTCTCAATGAACTTTTTGCTGTCTTTTATTACGGCCTCTGTCCTTTGAACTGTACCGGTGAGGTGTTACATTTGCTCTGGCGGTGTTTTCTATCCTTGAACCAGGGCATTAGATATTTCTTTCCTTAAGGTGGTGAGGTAGTCCAGTTTTGGACTTAGTCTCCATTTAAGATCCTTAGCCTTACCTTTTATTCTTTCCTTTTCTCTTTCCAGCTTTAATATTTCTTCCTCAAAACCTGTTATCTTCTGCTCAAAAACTGATAGTGAACCAGATGAGTTAATGAAATTCTTAGCTAGTTGATTTATTTCCTCTTGTATCTTGCTGATCTTCTTGTCTATATCAATTGTCAAAAAGTTGGTCTTACAAGTATCTCTGTACAAAGTTTTGAATTCCTTTAATGTGCTACATAATTCTGATAGAAGTGTGTAAAACTGCCTTGTACACTTCTTTATTTTTTCCTCAAGGAATTTGTGTTTTTCTTTCTCTAATCTCTACTTGAATGCTTCCTCTTTTATTTGTTCAACTGTCACAGTGTTTTCAGTAATATACTTAGACAAAGTGTCAAGTTGACTCAAAGAATCTTTATTATCTACATTACATTTTGGAGCTATCATCTTCAGAATTGGAATTGTATCATCTATAGCCTTGTATGCTTGTGAGCTACAATCTATTATTTTCTTTAAGGAGTCCAAAAGAACTTATGTTACATTAGTTGATTTGAATCCTGTAGTTGAAGTGCCAAGACTCTGTATCCCACCGGTGTGAGCAATATCCTTGCTTGTGGTGACCTTTCGTAGGTTAGTTTGTGTTTCCATTTCCTTAAGCAAAGGTTTGTCTTGCTCAGTTGATGCTGGTGGTACTGACTCTGTGTGAACTTGTTACTATGATGGAGCCTCTGCTTGTTGTTCTATGTTACCATCTGATAGTTTACCTTCTGTGTTATCTATTACCGGTGCTTCACTAGCCATATCTGTCTTTCCATTTGTGTCCTTATCTACCACAATGTTAACTTTCTAAGTATCAATGTCAACTGTGTGTAACACCTCAGAGTTTGGATTTGTGCCCTCTTGTGGTATCTCCATACTCTTATTAGCCAGTTGACTTTTAGTTGTAACTACCAGTGGAGTATTCAGAGGTGGTGGGGATAAGTTATCTTTTATTTTTATGCTTGGAGGTCCACCAATCTTGCCTTTACCCTTATCCTTATCTTTCTGATATACTTTGATAGGTTTAGGATTTCTATACTCTTCCTTCTTTTCTTTCTCAACAAGGAATATGTCCCATGCATTAGTAGTTTCTTTTGCAACCTCATTTACTCTACCAACCATAAGTGCTACATGCTGGTGTGCAGTTGAGAATACTATTTGGTTAGCCTCTGAGATCATATCATCTATCTCCTTTGGTGAGTTAACAGGATAAACAACAAGTAGTTTCTCAATTTTTATTTTCTTGTCAAGCTCTACAACAGCTTGCCTTCTAGCTTCAAGTCTCTTAAATAGTTCTACCGGTAATTAATCTACAACTTGCATCAAAAATTTCTTATAGATATCCAAGTGTAGAATTACACTGCTTTCAACTTTCTCCTTGTCATCAACTGATAATGTATCATATAATTTGTTGATGTTTTTCAGTTGTCCATTCTCTATTATTTCATCTAGTAGTTTGTCAATTGGAGCAATGTTTTGTTGAGTCTTTTTCTTTGGTGTTAACTTTTTCTTCTTTGAAGTTGTCTTCTTAGTCAAGGGCCTTACTACCTATTGTTTTTGTTTGAATATTCTAGGCAAAGGTGTGGATACCGGTGAAGGTTCTCTTTTCCTTACAACTGTTTTAAATGCAGCTTTTAGATCATCTTCAAGTTTGATATTTTTAATTTTTCTGCATCATAGTCTGAGAGAGCTCCTTCTAATTGCTTCATCAATTTTTCCATCTCTACCAGTGTCAAGATCTTCCTCAAGCTGTTAGGATTTTGAAAATAGAGGACCAAGCTCTGATACCAATTGTTAGGATTCCCACAAATACTGAGAGGGGGCGTGAATCAATATCTAACCGATTATAATATTTTCTTGACTTAAAACATGTAAAGCATATTAATACTGTATACTGGTAAACAAAAACTAATGCAATGAATAGAGATAACAACAACCACATGAAAAACACACCATAACATAGTAGTTTAACAAGGAAACCTAGTGTGGGAAAAACCTTGGTGGTATTTGTGACCCACAATATTCACTTACTAGCTAATAAGAGAATATTACTGCTACAAGAGGGGCCTGCACATGCAGGAAGGCCAAGTGCCTAGAGCTCACTGCTCAATTATAAAATGGGAAGTCTCACTGACTTATAAATTGGATTATATAAATCCAATGTCTTGTACTACTTCAAAATAGCGTCTACTATGCCAGATCTAGTATCGGTTTATAGCTCTACTTCTTACATAAACCCTCAACCTATAATTTGCATAATAGGTCTGCCTTATTTCGCCTAATTACATTCCTTCATACTTACATATTTGTTCTACAATGATCTCTTATATATATGAGTCATTTTACAATTTGCCAAGTCGGCTTACAATGATTTTACAATATTAAACAAAATAAATTACAAACAAAATTCCTATCGGCTTCTGTACCAATATGCTTCCTTTCACTACCGGTGTCGATGATTTGTGTGTCGATGTAGAATCTGAGCTTGCTGGTGCCATTGGATTGCCTTGCCAGTGTCATAGGATTGTAAGGTTGCCATCAATAACAAAACTTTCAATCACCTACAATGTCTTATTGGAGTGTGCATTTGCCAATAATCTCCCCCTTTGGCATTGATGGCAACACTCATGAGAAAAATTCAGAAGTGTATCCAAAAATTGAAGTCCAAAAATTGTTACCAAAAATGTGTGCTCCCCTGAGCAGATGATCCCTAAGTTATTGGATTTTTCTCATACCACTACTCCCCCTTTGGCATCAATGACAAAGGTTGTCAAAGTGTCAATAGAGTGTGGTTTCTTGCTTCATCCTTGTAATCGATTGGTTACAATCTGAAAAAGATCTGCCAAAACCAGATTCAAGCTTCAATGAACTTTTTGATGTCTTTTATTGCGGCCTCTCTCCTCTGAACTATACTGGTGAGGTGTTGCATTTGCTCTACCAGTGTTTTTTGTCCTTGAACCAGGGCATTAGATATTTCTTTCCTTAAGGTGGCGAGGTAGTCCAGTTTTGGACTTAGTCTCCATTTAAGATCCTTAGCCTTACCTTTTATTCTTTCCTTTTCTCTTTCCAACTTTAATATTTCTTCCTCAAAACCTGTTATCTTCTGCTCAAAAACTGATAGTGAACCAGATGAGTTAATGAAATTCTCAGCTAGTTGATTTATTTCCTCTTGTATCTTGCTGATCTTCTTGTCTATATCAACTGTCAAAAAGTTAGTCTTACAAGTATCTCTGTACAAAGTTTTGAATTCCTTTAATGTGCTACATAATTCCAGTAGAAGTGTGTCAAACTGCCTTGTACACTTCTTTATTTCTTCCTCAAGGAATTTGTGTTTTTCTTTCTCTAATCTCTTCTTGAATGCTTCCTCTTTTATTTGTTCAACTGCCATAGTGTTTTCAGTAATATAATTAGATAAAGTATCAAGTTGACTCAAAGAATCTTTATTATCTACATTACTTTTTGGAGCTATCATCTTCAGAATTGGAATTGTATCATCTATAGCCTTGTATGCTTGTGAGCTACCATCTGTTATTTTCTTTAAGGAGTCCAAAAGAACTTCTGTTACATTAGTTGATTTGAATCTTGTAGTTGAAGTGCCAACACTCTGTATCCTACTGGTGTGAGCAATATCCTTGCTTGTGGTGACCTTTCGTAGGTCAGTTTGTTTTTCCATTTCCTTAAGAAAAGGTTTGTCTTGCTCAGTTGATGCTGGTGGTATTGACTCTATGTGAACCTATTGCTGTGATGGAGCCTTTTGCTCTGCTTGTTGTTCTATGTTACCATCTACCAGTTTACCTTCTATGTTATCTGTTACCCGTGCTTCACTAGCCATATCTGTCTTTCCATTTGTGTCCTTATCTACCACAATGTTGACTTTTTGAGTATCAATGTCAACTGTGTCTAACACCTCAGAGTTTGGATTTGTGTCCTCTTGTGGTATCTCCATACTCTCATTAGCCGGTTGACTTTTAGTTGTAACTACCAGTGGAGTATGCAGAGGTGGTGGGGATAAGTTATCTTTTATTTTTATGCTCGGAGGTCCACCAATCTTGCCTTTACCCTTATCCTTATCTTTCTAATATACTTTGACAGGTTTAGGATTTCTATACTCTTCCTTCTTTTCTTTCTCAACAAGGAATATGTCCCATGCATTAGCAGTTTCCTCTGCAACCTCATTTACTCTACCAACCATAAGTGCTACATGTCGGTGTGTAGTTTAGAATACTATTCAGTTAGCCTCTAAGATAATATCATCTATCTCCTTTGGTGAGTTAACAGGATAAAGAACAAGTATTTTCTCAATTTTTATTTTCTTGTCAAGCTCTACAACAACTTGCCTTCTAGCTTCAAGTCTCTTAAATAGTTCTACCAGTAATTTATCTACAACTTGCATCAAAATTTTTTTATAGATATCCAAGTGTAGAATTACACTTCTTTCAACTTTCTCCTTGTCATCAACTGATAATGTATCATATAATTTGTTGATTTTTTACAGTTGTCCATCCTCTATTATATCATCTAGTATTTTGTCAATTGGAGCAATGTTTTGTTGAGTCTTTTTCTTTGGTGTTAACTTTTTCTTCTTTGGAGTTGTCTTCTTAGCCAGGGGCCTTACTGCCTATTGTTTTTATCTAGTTCTTCTAGGCGAAGGTGTCGATACTGGTGAAGGTTCTCTTTTCCTTACAACTCTTTTAAATGCAGCTTTTAGATCATCTTCAATTTTGATATTTTTTAATTTTTATGCATCATAGTCTGAGAGAGCTCCTTCTAATTGCTTCATCAAGTTTTCCATCTCTACCGGTGTCAAGATCTTCCTTAAGCTATTAGGCTTCTAAAAATAGATGACCAAGCTCAGATACCAATTGTTAGGATTCCCACAGATACTGAGAGGGGGGTGGGGTGAATCAGTATCTAACCGGCTATAATATTTTCTTGACTTAAAACATGTAAAGCATATTAATACTATATACTGGTAAACAAGAAATAATGCAATGAATAGAGATAACAACAACTACATGAAAAACACACCATAACACAGTAGTTTAACGAGGAAACCCGGTGTGGGAAAAACCTCGATGGGATTTGTGACCCACAATATTCACTTACTGGCCAATAAGAGAAAATTACTGCTACAAGAGGGGCCTGCACATGCAGGAAGGCCAAGTGCCTAGAGCTCACTGCTCAATTACAAAATGGGAAGTCTCACTGACTTACAAAATGGATTATATAAATCAAATGTCTTGTATTGCTTCAAAATAGCATCTACTATGCCAGATCTAGTACCAATTTATAGCTCTGCTTCTTACATAAACCCTCAACCTATAATTTGCATAATAGGTCTGCCTTATTTTGCCTAATTACATTCCTTCATACTTACATATTTGTTCTACAATGATCTCTTATATATATGAGTCATTTTACAATTTGCCAAGTCGGCTTACAATGATTTTACAATAATAAACAAAATAAATTACAAACAAAATTCCTATCGTCTTCTGTTCTGGTATGCTTCCTTTCACTACTAGTGCCGGTGGTTTGTGTGCCAGTGTAGAATCTGACTTTGCTGGTGCTGGTGGATTGCCTTGCTAGTGTCATAGGATTGTAAGGTTGCCATCAATGACAAAACCTTCAATCACCTACAATGTCTCATTGGAGTGTTCATTTGCCAACAGATGTGTTGCCAATACAGAGAAGGAATGATATGTTTGTCACTTTGACAAACCAGTTGATAGGAGAACCGATCAAATAATGAAGAAGGTAAGGTTGAGAAGTTGCAGAGAGAGAGTGCAACTGGATTGAAGATGGAGTTTGTTGAAGGTTGATGACATGGTGTCATCAAGGTGGTTATCGGTAAGTATGTCCATCAATAAAGCTCACAAGGTGCAGAAGTGAAAAGCTCCCATCTGTTGAAGATATGCATGAGGTAGGTTAGAAAGTGTGCTAACTACTTTAAGTGCTCCACCAGAAGAGCAGCAAAGTGCAACATTGAAGGCAATCCGGTTAGGGTATAACAGGTAGGGTTTGTGAACTAGCGAATGAACCAGGTTGTGTGGTTGGTCAGTGATCTTGTCTGAACCAACACAAATGAATTAATAGAGGTGGATGTCAACATAGGTGCCACATGGAGTTGAAGTGGCATGCATGCACAAGTTGGTGTAGTTTGTCAGTGAAGCTGTTGGTGATTGGTCCAACATTTAATGGTGACTACGAAGCTCGAGAAATGAAGGAAGAGGTTTACGACTTGAGATCATGGAAACATTAGGGATCGAGGATAGACTGATCTAGCAGATCAAAGTGGGTGAAGGAAACTACATCATGCACGTGATTGACAAAACACAAAGCCAAAAATCATGCTACAGAAGGCTAAATATAGAAGACGTGAATCGCAAGGTAAACAGAATGGCGATGCTCATTGATGGGGTGTTTATCATCAATCAAGGACATAATATCTAATTGGATATGATATGTCACAATAATCAAATAAGAGATTTGATGCAAATTCAGTGCATGTCAAAAACCCTAGCGCACCAAAGTTCAAACTCACGTTTAGGTGGAAAAGTCTGGCTATAAGAGTGTGAACCAAAGATGTAAATGTTGTTGTTGAATGAGTGAGTAAAGTTGGTGAAGGGAGTAGAAATCAAGGAGTTAATCAGTCAAGTGCTCATCAACAATCATAGAGGAGACTAAGTATGTGAGAGTGAACCGATTAGAAGAGTTCAACCGACAAGAGTGATGTAACCGCTAGTCTGCCATTAAGTCTGATAAAGGTGTGTACCAGTGGTTATTGGACTAGCAAAGAACAGCCAGAGAAGATTACAAAAGAAGAGTAGATTCATAATCTATGAAGAACCGGTAATCTAAGAAGCAATAGTGATCAAATAGCAAACAACTGAAAAAGTGAAGAAGATCGATGGTGGTTAGCAGTCATGTGATAGAAGAGAACTGACAAAGAGAAGAGTACCAACAAAGAATAAGTAGAGGTTGAACCAGTAAGGTTGCAGTAGAGAGTGAGTTGCATCAAGAGATAAGGTTGTAGCAAAAAGGTGAGCAGAGAACTAGCAAAGATCTGTATAGAGGTGAACTAGTGGAGAGACTTGTATGAGAGTTACAAAGTTCTTTTGTAACAAGGATATTACTTTTGTATTTGATATATGACTTTATAATCACTGAGTTGGAGCTCGGTGTAGGGGTTGATGCTCCTTGGTTTGGTGCCTTTAAATCAGGGGTTGGTTCTCCTTGGGTTGGTTCCCTAAAGTAGGAGTGGTACTCCTTGGGTTGGTGGCCTAAATGTTGTAACCGAGTGTTTCATTCTGAGGCTGGATTGGAGCAGTAGTCTCCAACAACATTTCTTAGCAAGATTTTTCCCATCTTGGGTTTTCCTCGTACATCTGATGTTATGTGATGTCCCTTTTATGTGTGGTTGTATTTGTGTTATTCTCCCATCTAACCGATATGTTTGTTTTATGTTAGATCTATTACCCAGTATACACACATAGTATAGAAAAGGGAAAAGTTTGGAAACCACTGATTCACCACCCCTCTCAGTGGCATCTTGTGTCCAACAAGTGAAATCCTAGATCTCATGTTGACTCATGTCATAAATTTTTTATTTTTTTTTACTAGTATGTATAAAAGGAGGTCTGTTCGTCTCATTTTGACATCAAGCATTCATAATTCAAATTCATCCTCAAACAAAATTGAGATTTACATTCAGGTGAGCAAGCAATCAATCTTCTATCAAGAATTGTAGTAGAAGTAAATTCAAGATTCAAGCATTGCAGATGACATTCATGTTATGTGTTTTACAAAGACTATCCAAAGGAAACCCTAATTCCTTGTGATGACAAACAAAACTTCATTAAAAGGTATATCATTAGTGTTTTAGATATTTTCATCATTTCCCTCAAAAGGAAAGCATTTCCCTTATAGTACTTCATTTACATTTTAATTCTATTTCATGGTTAATTCCAAAATTGAGGTTTGACCAAAGGCAAAACTCTATTCCCAACCATTTTTCCCTTTCTATTATGTGTAAGAATAACTATAGAGCTACAATTTTTAGGAAGGACATTATTCATGGAGACGAACAAATTCTCTTTTGGATGCTGAAATGTTCAGAGGACCATGGTGACCACCACTATGGTCTTGACAATTTAGGCAAAGTTTCTAGGAACAATTTTGAACCTTCATCTACTACTTAGATCTATTTTTGTGGCTTTGTTGGATGACTGTAGCTCATTTTTTATGCACAATTGCTTCAATATACACACATTTACTCTAATTTCAAAATCTTTAATTAATTCAATTCAATCTAAAGGGAAAGAAGAGTTTTATCTAGGAAACTAGGAATCTAATCAGAATCTTGGTCTATTAGACTTAAATCTATCAAATTCCCATCTTTCCCTAATATTACGGTCCCTAAGAAAAAATAATGTTTTTACTAAGTTCTATGGTGAAACCCTAATTTTTCACCATTACACTTTGGTGAACCCAAAATTTTACACCTTCATTTCTGATTTATGTTCTTAGATCTAATTTTTCATGCACTTCAAATTCAAATTTACATTTACAAGTTTAATTTTCAATTGAATTACATAAATTTAGAGGTTAAATTCACAAAAACCCTAGTTTTCCATTCTAAAACTGAAATTGTAGGTTTCTTAATTTGGATTAATTATTTTAAATATGATTATTCATGCAATTTAAAATTCAATTTTTCACTCATAGATTTAATTTTCAATTTAATTACATAAATTTAGTGGTTGAAGTTACAAAAACCCTAATTTATAATTCTAAAATTTGCTTGTGGGTTGCATAATTTTTCAAATCTATTTTTAGATATGATCTTTATGATATGTTATGCTATGATTTAGAGGCATTTTTCATTCAAATTCATAAATCAAATTTCTTAATTAATTGGTTAATCAATCACTTTTACAAGATTTTTCATTGTTTAATCATAATTTTTCAATTTCAAATTCAAATTTCTCTCTTTTGTGCATGAGTTATGTTACCATTAGTCCTACCTAGAATATTCCCATGAGAAGAAGTTGTAGAATTAAGGCTTCCCAAGATTTAATTACTAATAATATGGAGCCTTATTTGGGTATCTTATTTCATGAGAATGTTGGTGGCTCCTCCAACCCAACAAATGATGTCATTTATCCCCATTCTTTTCATAACTCTGATGATGTGGATGAATAATTAACTAGGTTTTTCGTCGACCAATTGGAGAAGATTGACAAAAAATTTAAAAATCTTCAGCAATGGATGAGTCAGCAATACCTGAAAAGTGAGGCAATCCCATTGATTGAAGGATAAAAAATAATGGTTCAAAGTGATAAAATTGGTGTTGATTTGTTGCATGGCCTTTCTCATATTATCAATACTAATATCATGCTTATCAAAAGTTATTGTAAAGTCCTTGGTTATACTTTAACCACTAGTCAAGTCAATCATTCTATTCCTATGACTAAATCCTTGTCTAGTGTGCCTATATTTACACTTTCTATCATGACTACTTCCACACAAAACATTAATCCTACAAATGTTAGTCAAGAGGAAAAATTTCTTAATAAAAACTCTTTTATACCTCCTTCTATGAGTCTTCCATTTATGTCCCAATCATTTTTGATACCTACATATCATAGTGTACCACCTGCTGGCAATTGACACTCATCCGATTTATTATGTTGTCATTGATGGCAACATTGGCAACATATTTTGGTTCAATGGCACTGACCAACACTTCACCAACATCAAGGATTTCAAAAGTAACTGACAAACTAGGTACCAGTATGGGAAGTCATCATCACTTGGAGATCCGACAAAGGATAGTATATGGGCAAAGCATTTGATAATTCATATGTATTTGTAGTGAGCTGACATATATTATCATTTTGTCTATAAGCCAACATATGGCATAAATTTTTGTAAGGGTATATAAGTCATTCTATTAGGTCATTTAAGATATAACAATTTTTGGAGATTAGATCTAACATGCGAAGTTTATGTATGCGAGATCATTTGTATGTGAAAGTAATATTTTGTAATGATCTGTAGATGATTTCTAAGGTACTCATAAAGTGTATGTTATCCCGGCAAGGGTTCAGGGTTTAAGAACTGGAACAGTCAAAGCCTTAACCAAAACTCAATCAGGCATAGTAGATGCATTATATGAGTTCAGTTTTGTTGTTTTGTATCAGAAAGTGATTGTAGTTAGTGAGACTCTTTGTGATGAGCAGTGTGCTCTAGGCAGTGTGCCTTCCTACATGTGTAGGACCCTATTATATGTAATATCTCTTCATATGGTGAATGAACTAATATTTTAGGTCACAATTCCCACCATGGTTTTTCCTCATTAAGGTTTTCCACATATAAACTCTTTGTGTTATGGTGTTCGTTTATGTGATTGTATTATTTGTTTCAGTTACTTGTATTTATGTTTACCAGTTGATGAATGAATGTTTTGATAAGACTAAAATCTTACATTCTGGTAGAACACTGATTCACCCCCCCTCTCAGTATTCTTGGATTCCAACAATTGGTATCAGAGCCTTGTGCCTCAGAGGAATCCTAACAGCTTGAGGGAGATCCTAAATTTGAAATCCATGGAGATGTGTTTGAGATAGTAGCTTGAAGTTGCTCTTGAAGATTTTGAAGTTGAAAAGGTTAAGAACATAAAGCTGGAAGATGAACTTAGATCTGCAAAAGAATTCATTATCACTGTGCAAGAAAATCTATCTAGTCCTCAAGCCAAAAGGAAGGAACTATGGGAACAATTACAAAGATCAAGATGATGAAGAAAAGGACACTCTGAAGAATATGTGTAGAAGATGAGTTAAGAAAATGAAGTTATGAAGAATGAAACGCAAGACCTAACTATGAGGATGGCAAAAGAAATTAAAGATAGAAAGAAAAAGGAAGAAGACCTTGCTAGATTATTGAAGGACAAATCTGAAGAATGCATCAAGTTAGCTCATGAAAATGATGTGTTAAGAATAGAATTAGTGCAATTCCAAAACAATGAACAAGAACTTGAAAGACAAATAACAATCCTAAGAGATGATCTGACTATTGAAAATGAGTATAAGGACAAATTCAATGCTAGTTTAGCACAACTTAATGAATTATTGGAGAGTCAAAGGCAGAATAAACACTCTAGAGGACTTGGATTTGAACAAGGTCAGAGCTTCAATACTACAAATGAAGATCAGGCATCCAGTAAGGAGAATGATCAGAACAACCAGAACTAGAAGACACTGGTAAGATAATTCAATGCTCACAAATTTAATTGTAGATGCTTTATTTGTAATAAATTTGGTCATATGGCTAGACAATATAGAAGTAGAGCAAATCATAATTATAACTCTGTCCCTAGTCAATGTTCCAAATGCAATAAGTATGGTCATAAGAAAAAAGATTGTAGAATGAATGTAAAATGTCATGCATGTGGAAAGTTTGGACACATGGCTAATCAGTGCAAGTCAAGCAATTATTCTAGATATAACAAAGCAATTCAAATAAATAATGTTACATGCTATGCATGCAACAATATTGGACACATAGCCAAGTTCTGTAGAAGCAAAAATCCATTGGTTAGCAATGATGGATCAAATGATAAAGGAAAGAAAAAGATCAATGAGATCTGACATGATCATACCAAGAGATGGGTTAGGAAATCAGATGATCAATCAAGAGGTGAAACTACTCTAGTTACTCAGCCGACAAAGTAGAATGTTCCTGCATCGACAGGAAGCTTGTCTAGAAAATGAGATAGATGCCTTAAGGGTAGGCAAATTTCATGAAAATCCTACATATTCCCTGAGAAAATGATCTAGAAGGAAGTTCCAGACTTCTCAAAAGTTTATCCGGCATATATATGTTAGTCTCACCGGAAGGCATTTATGTCGATGGTGAATTAGGGTTTTTTGAAGGATAAAAGGATGCATTCACTTTAGTATATTCACCTTGCATTTAGAGAAATATAGAGGGAGTCAGAGGTGATTTAGAGTGATCAGGAGAAACCATCAGCAATTTCAACTATATTTGAAGGAGATATCATCAATTCAACCAACTGAAAGGAAGCCTACTCAGAAGAAAAGGTCAGTGAAAGAGACTCATGCATCATTTGGAAAGAAGAAGAAGAAGGAAGACATAGATGAAGCTATTGAAATCGGTAATATAACTATCATTCCACCTATGTCTTGTGCTCAGTTAGTAGATGAGATAACAAAGGATGGTATGTTAAAGAACATTTTGTTGGAATATAATGAACCCAAGAACACTGAGAGGGGGGGGGGGGGGGTGAATCAGTGTTCTATCGATAACACAAGATTTTAACCTTTTGAAACATGCACATATAAACTGATAAATGAAGAAACATATAACATGAACCAAATAAACCATCCACATAAATGAACACCATAACACACAGACTTTGTATGTGGAAAACCTCAAAGAGGAAAAACCATGGTGGGATTTGTGACCCACAATATCAATTCACTGTCCATATGAAAGATATTGCATAGCATGGGGGCCTGCACATGTAGGAAGGCACACTGCCTAGAGCACACTACTCAATACAAAAGAGTCTCACTGACTACAAGATTTTGCTGAAATAAAAAAGTATTGGTGAACTCACAAAATGCATCTACAATGCCAAAAAGAGTTTCGATTAAAGGTATGTTCTGTACTGGTTCATAAACCTAAACCTTCTATCGGTATCTCCTTCCTTCCAAGAATGTCTTACAAAACATCTATCAATAATTGCATGATATAACATTCACATATAAATGTTATACATACATATCCTTCACATATGCCCATAATCCTATTCACATCTATCTTTCATGTCATAAATGACTTAACAAACTAACCTATATACCCTTCACAAATAATATGCCTTATGTCGGCTTACAATGCATTACAAAAGATATACAATGTCGGTCTTATAAAATAATTACAAAATTATTTTACAAATAAAACTTTCTTTGGGTCCAAGCTTGATGTCGACTTCACTAAAGTGTTACATTCCGGTGTCGGTTCCAGTGCTGGTGTAACCCTGGATACTCCAATGCTGGTGTCTTCTGGTGAATGCCTCCTAGTACTGATGTATGTTGGTATAAGCTTATGAATCTTGTTGCCATCAATGACAACATATGAATCCAATGAGTGTCAATTGTCAACAATCTTCCCCTTTGGCATTGATGGCAACACTCATGTGAAAAATGGATTCCTTGTCGATTCAACCTAAAGTATTCTCCCCCTGAGGAGTACACTCCTTCCTGATATCCTTCCCATATTTTTGTCTGATATTTTTTACATTATATACACTCCCCTTTTGGCATCAATGCCAAAGATCGGTGAAAGAATTGAAAGAATCTATGCAAAAATAATTTTATCGGAGCTTAACCAATTTCAAAATCTCTGGGTAAGCCTTGTTCAACAACTATAAATATGTATCCTAGTTGGATTCAAATATTTTTTTAGTGGCCAATCTTCACCATTTGGCAAATTCCGCATATTTTTTCATAGTTTTTTTGAGGAAACAGGGAATAGTCTAGGGTAACATCGCTGATCAAATCGCCCAGAATTTCAGGGTTAACGGTACACTATATTTTGGCTTCACCATTAACCACACACCGTTCAACATGCATGCCCATAATATTCACTTGGAATCACTCAGACGTGGGTATTAGATCACCTCCATTATTCTCCAGCAATAGTAAAATGACCACGTACCCAGGACCTAATTCGCTAGCGCTAAATTACATGTTCATTGCACGCGTCGGCCAAATTCACCAATATCAATTAAAACATTATAAGCATTCGAGGACCCATTTTGCCCTGCTTAAATTAAATTCTCATTGCACACATCGGCCAAATTCACCAAAAAAGAAATCATGGATTGATATAAATACACTCTTTGACTTTCTTACAATTTGTTCGTGTCTGATTAGTAAATTTGGGAGCTCTCAATTTGCATTCTACAATTTGAGTTGGAGCATCGAAGTTCATTGTAGGGTGGAGGGCCAAAGTTAGAATCCTATAGTGCAAGAAAATAATTTCACACAGAAAAAACAAAGTATTATTATTTTGTTATTTTGATCGATAAGGGGGCACTTTTTAAGGTGCTAAACAACATTGTTGGTGGCAATTTCACCAAGCAAGTGTTTTAACCACTACATTACATGGGTCACCCCCACACAAAATAGAGTATTATTATCATGAAGTCACACATTTAATAAGCATGTGAAGATGTTTAGGTTGAACCTATTACAATCATAGGATTTTATAACTCTTTCATTTATAAATTTCAATAAATTACAATTCTATTTCAATCTATCTTTTGATATTATAATATTCTATTTCATAAGTTTACCATAAGAAAATAAACATCTATAAATATTATTATTGTTATTTTTATTTCCACTTTTTTTAGTTGTAAAAATCTTCTATACATGCAGAGGTGTTCTTATGATTATATTTTAATCCACCCTCTTTAATTGTATAATAGTGGTGTTTATATGTGCAAATTTTAAAATTTTCTATCTTTCTTAAACTTATACATTCTTTGGAAGTATATATTTAATATATTTTTTCTATTAAGTTATGTATGTTTATTAAGGGGCCCAATATATTATTATAATGAAATTACAAATGATACTACTATAAAGACGATTGAATAAAAAACTCATGTAAGGCTTAGAAAAAAAACAAAAAAAGAAAATTACAAATAAAAACTTATATTTAGACTATGAAATAGCTACGAAGACAAAAAAATTAATAGAACTAAGAGGTTCAATACAGAGAAAATTAAGTAAAATAAATAACCCAATCACCATCTTTAAGTATTAATGTTTAAACCAAGACTAACCATCAACAAAAATACCTTGTTGTAGCTCTTAAACCCCTATTAAGAGATAACAAAACAACTTGTGATCAAATGCCACCTATCATAAACCCTATTTGACATTCTATTTTTAGAAGATAGAATCATATTGACCTAGGAAAAATATTAAAATCTAAAACACTTTAAAACATGAAAGATAATTTCTTTGATTAATTCTAGATACCCCATCAAGTAAGAATAGTGATCAATTTTAAAATATAAGAGAGTATAACAACTCAAAACCTCAAGCACTTCATTATAGTAGTACATTATTGAATGTTTAATAACCATCCTTAAATCCTTGTAGAAATATATTACAATAGCCATGCAACAACTTAGAACTTAAATCATTAAATCCTTGTAGAAATCCTCATGTATGTGAAGCTAAGGCCCAATTGTTAATCGTAACCTCTATAATATAAGTTTTGTTTTTGTGGATTCTGGAATAGTTTGATGACATGTGCCAACCTTAAACTAATAACTCCCTTGAGTTGTTGAAATTTATTCCTTGTTGGTGGAACTATGCACTTAATGCTTCCATCTGTGCTTTATTTTTCCCATCTAGGGAAGTCACTGGATCATAATTTGTTGCAACTTAAGTTGTTACCAAACTTTTAAATTCAAATGTTTGAAAATTGTTCCATGTTTCTCTCCCACACTAGTCATAATGTGTTGGCTTAGCACATAATATGCTAATTTGTTTGTTTGGTGGTTGTCATAAGGACGATCATTTTCTTATTTTGACAGCATTCTAGAATGTGAAAAAGAATATCTAGTTCTACAACACCAAAGAGAATCTACATTGCATTTGTTTGCTTGTATCATCATGCCAAGTTTGTTACATATTTGTATGTTGTAATTAATAATTTTTATTAGAAGTATAAAGTTAGTCCACTAGGTGTCTAATTGTGTAGTACTCTGACCATCAAAATTTGACAAATCCTTCAATAATGTTTCTTGGTTCAAACATGCATACATTAAAATATGTTCACGTTGAAAATTAATTCAAGCATAGAGATGGACTAGGGTGAAGAATAATTAGTTTGCAAAATTTGAAGTCTTCATTGAAGTCAATCTCAGAATCTAAAACATTAACAAATAAATTCCTAATATCTAGCACACTAATTTATCATTGTTAATTATTCAATTAAAATATCAATTTAAATTCATTAAAGTCTCACAATCAAATAAAATATTTTAAATTATCAACCACTCTTTGTTAATTCAAATTAATTTGTATCTCAAGTTGGATACTTTAATCTAATGTTCACCTAAATACTAAATTTTAGGTATGGTTCTTTCAATTACAATATTATATAATATAATAAACATATTCTATAGCAATAAAAATGATTATTGTTGTACTTTTAATTATGTTGAATAGCGGGATGCCAACATTTTCAAAGTCAATCATTTGGCAGACGACAAGCAATCTACTCTAAGTCTATCTAATAAATTAAATAATAGTGGGCTGTGTGTAAACTTTTCTTTTTCTTATTAGACATTGCAGAAACTCTAGTTTTTCATTCAAGTTTTGTCTTCCTATAATTAAAGACTTGTAAAAATAGAAAGAGATGAGATGACACGTGGTCATATTGGACGGCGACTGGCGCTTAACCACATTGTCCTCTACACCCCGTCAAATCGACGACGACTTAACAAAGCAAAAGTACTGGTAATTGAAAATGTAACCCGTCGTCTACGCTGAACAGCACATGGTTATTGTGTCGACTGAAGACCGAGATTGGTCCTATTCAAACTGTTTCAAGATATACCTCTCTCCTATAGCCCTGCCACATTAATTCATACTTGTTAGTAAAATATCATATGTAGGAATAAGAATTCGTACCATATAACTTAGTTGTTTGTTTGTTTTATTTTATGTTATTTTATTTTTGGCAAGGATACATATAGTCTTATTTGAGTAGGTCGTTTGTGTTGAAAAGTGTGCTCATATTAATTATTTCAGGTTTTAAATATTTGAGTTTTATTTTAATTAGTTTTAAAAATAGTTAGGTCATTTTAATTTGTTTCTTTTCGTAGGGTTCTTAGTTATTGTTTTTATCTAAATATTGTTGGTATAGCCAACTCCTTTGGCCAGTTTCTCATTTTAGATAATGTTATGGAATCTAGATCTAGATTTGTGTATGTTAGGTTTTGTGTGAGTGTCATGCCTCACAAAATTTTTCTTATGTAGATTATATTAGAGTCAAAACTAGGTATATGGATGTAGGAAATTTAGTATGAAAACTTGAAATTGTTTTGCTTGAATTGTTCGTCTACTGACAATCTCCTTGACTCCTAACCTAAAGGCAATTTGAAATGTAAGCTTATTAGCATTATTACTCCTAAGCATAAGGTATCATTGTCCCCTTTCTCTCTCTGGTGTCTTGTTCTAACCCAATCATAGGCTTCAAGCTTGCCCCTTGATAGCTCAAGATGTGTCAACTTTCCCCTCCCCCTTGGTGGAGCCTTCAGTTTCTTCCACTTCGACTCCTTCAAATTCAGTCTTGCCTCCCTTAGCTCTCCGATAGCTAATTCCTCAGTTTTTCCTGATACCAGGGCACCTACTAAACCCATGATTAGTGTTGTTGTCCCTCTGTCCCATCCCCTCCATTAATCTCAAGGGATTAGGTTACTTATTTGTACAAGTCATGTCCTCTAACCCCTTTGGTGATCTATTTGGAGTCATCCTTAAGGTCCCTCCCTACTTCCATTAAGGTTATTTCTTCTAAGGGAACCACTAGGGTTTGTATTTTGTAAGATAGAGTAGCCTTTCCTACTACCAATAGTAAAACCATCTTGTCTCCTTCCTTTGATAAAGGCCTCCAAAAGACTAATGATGTGGGTAATTATTCTAAAAGAGGAAGGACATCTACAAGAGTTACCAAATAGATAACCTTTGCTAGAGATGTAAAATGGGAGTGAAATAACTCTAGATTAGATGAGCTTTAGAAGAACCAAAAGTGATTTTTTTATCATTAAATAGAAGGGGAGTCAGTAGTCTTCACAAGTAGAACATTATTGAGAATCTAATCAAAGAGTACAAACTGGATATTGTTCTACTTGAAGAAACCAATATCTTTTTTGTTTCTTTTTTATGAAGTTGTCAAGCATATATTGCCATTTTTTCCCTTCATTATAGTTAATGCAAATGGGGCTTCAAGTATACCAATTTCCATATGCAAGCCTTAGTCTATCCAAGGTATTCTAGTTTTAAAGCATAAAAAACTTAACATTCTATTTGGTAATTGTAAAGCGGAAAAAGTATCGAACCCTAGGAGCACTCCCCCACTCCAAGGAGAGAGAAGGTCACTAGGATTGACGGTTTTCACTTAGGAGAGACTTTACATTCAAAAGAGGGGTTGAAACCCACAAGATCCAATCCCACACAATGCAAGATCAGATTCTAAATGAGTTTCAAGGGTTAAGACAGCAAGGCTATCCTCCTTTGTAAAGAATGTGGATAGAAGGATTGAACTAGGAGTGCATGTAAAGTAAGAAAGATTCACTTATATTTAGAGATAGGAATACGGGATGAAGCTGTGGACCTGGAATTAGCAGTAAAATGTCGAGATGATGCTGTTCTGCAAATTTGAGTGAAAGTTGACGGGACGATGGTGCCCGGCGTGCACACGGTCCTCCGAAAAATTCCCGAAACGAAGGGGGATCTGTTCGTCTCTGCACAAGGATTCCAGATCTTCAATTACAGTTGCGTACCTGCAACCTACACATAGAAAAGAGAGGACGATTGGGGGGTTAGGGATTAGGGGTTTTCCTTTAGGTCAAACCGTGGTTTTGGAATTAACCAAGAAATGAGAATGTTGTAAATGTAAATGTTTGTAATGTAAACAAGTACTGATACCTTATTGTATGAATGTTTGTATTCTTACATGCGAAGGTGTAAATGTTGTTGTATGTTGTATGTTGTATGTTGTAAGTGATCTCCTCTTCAATGGTTGAATCCTTGTCTTTGAATGCAACACTTAGCCTTGAATGGAGACTTAGAATGCTCAATTGCTTGAAGGAATGCTTGAATGTTTTAATATCGCTTCCGCCTCTTTTCCATCTACCCTTTCTAGGAGAGGAAAAGTAGTTTATATACTTGTCGATTAGGGTTAATAGATTGATTTTTCTGACCTTAGGCCGACCTAGGAAGGTTATTTTCCGCATTGCAAACTTAAAGACCCGAAGCCCCAAAAGAGACCGGGCCCAAAATAGGGCCAGGGACTAGGGCACTGGGCGCCATGGTCCTGAGGGACCAGGGCACTGGGCACCATGGTCCCACCTCCCGGGACAGTGGGGTGCAAGGAGGATTAGGCCAGGGTGATGAAAAATGCAGTTTTTGGTGTCATAAATAGGTTTCGGGGTCTCCATTCAGGTTTAGTGTTGCGTCACCATCGTGAAGATCCAAATGCAGTCAAAATTGCAAGTGTCGCAATTTTAGGACGCTACATTTAGCCCCCACTTTAGCGGGAGTATAAGCGTACGCTCATACTTTCGGTAAAGTACAAGGAAACAATATTGAAAGACTTTCACCATGTCAAGGAGGCAAGATACACCAAGCCCCCAATGGACTAAGGATCTTACGACTTCAGTTGACAAAGTAAAAGGGAAGATCATGAGGGAGAACCATGACCGTTAGTAGTAAGGTTCCCTCACTATGAGTCATGTAAGAAAAATATCAAAAATTTTCAAGGCAAAGCTAAATTTGTCAAGAAATTTTCAAGTATCTTGAAGAGATATGAACGAGGTGTATGCACCCCTACGTTAAAGCGGTCGCACACACCTCATCGGGGGTGATTGCTTTAAGGTAGTGATACACATAAGAAATGAAAGGGGAAAGGAGCACATTATCACAAGGATTTAGCCCCCAGGTGTGAGATAAGCCCAAGGATAATAGACACAAAACACAAAGCACAAGGTGACTTCGCTTTCCTTGGGGTCAGTATGCTATATGATAATTCATGTACATCATATGTATGTATGCATAATTGTTCTTCATTCCCCAATCAAGGAAGGTCACCTAGAAGAAGGGAACACATGTGTCTTTTGAGTCAACATGAGAGAGACCAGAAGAGATCTCAATGCTTTGCATCGTCCTCAAGTAGACAACACTAAGGAAAACAAATAGAAGAATGAGAATAACACATAGAAGAAGTAACAAAAGAGATCAAGAGAGGAGGAGAGAGTTTGCTATGCTAATGAAACTAGTCTAGCACGTCATCTACCCCCCGATCTTGGTGATCAATATTTCAAGAAGGCAGGAAACATGCTAGAGGAGGAACATCCAACACAGCAGATGGAGCTATCACAAGATCCAAACAAGAGCTATGTTCATGTTTCAAGCCACGTTGTTCTTGTCTAGGAGCTAGGATAAGTGCTTTAGAAAATTCGTTAGATAAATGGTTATCAACATCAACATATTCATATTCACTATCAGACTGAAGAGAAGTAACATTTTCATCATGAATAACATTTTCATCTATATCATCATCAAGATTTATAAAAATAGGATCTTTAACTCGCACAGGATCAAGACCATCATGCATCTTATGTTTAGGAGATTTTTGCTCAATTTCCGGCTGAGGAGAAAATGGAATAATGCTAGCTGAAGGTGTTTTTGGGGATTGCAAAGTTTGAGAAGCAGTTGCCTGAGCTCTAAGATGATGCTTTCGTCGATGTTCACGTGCAGAACGATTTCGTCTAGTCTTAGTAGGGAGTTGAGAAGATTGAGGAGGAGGAATGTTCTCATCCTTATCACTTGGGTGTTTAGGTTGTGGTCTCTTAGGTTGGATAATAGGAGAAGAGGAAGGAGTAGGAACTGCTCCATATAAAGGAAGAATATTTGGTTTAGGAAGGAGACCAAGTCCATCATGACGAGGAGGTATAGGTCTACTTTTAGAAAGTTTATTAGGCATAGACATAGTCACATCCATAGGGATGGGTTGGGAATCTTCTTGAGGAAAGACATTAGTTTTATCTTTCAAAGGAAGAACTTCCTTCTCAAGAATGATAGGAATATCAAGTTTGGGTGTTCTAGGTTCACTTAGAGATAGGATCATATCTTTTTTCCACTTTTGATAAGATTTGAAAAGATGATCACTTCGCGGAGGAAGAGATTGGAATTGTTTAGGCCAAAAATAATCAATAGGAACGCAAGAAGTTCTTTCAGCTGGTTTAAAGAGACTATCGTTGACAGTAACAATTTCACCATTATGGGGAAATTTCAAACACTTGTGAATAGGAGAAGCAATAGCTTTCATGGAAGATAGCCAAGGATAGCCTAGCTTCACACGAAATTGTTCGGATGATGGAATAATAGCAAAGCTCACATCAAGGGATTTGTTATGGACCTCAATAGGTAATGTAATATAACCAATTGTAGGAGAAGAAAATGCGTCAAATAATTTCACAACCACATTTGTTTTGTCATAGATCACTTGATTCAATTGCAAAGTAAAAAGAAATTCCTCAGTAATGATATTAACCATGCAAGAAGGATCAATAAACACTCCACGGCAAGGTGTATTCTTGACTTTTGCAACTATATATAAAGGACCATCAGGTGTCCTGATAGTTTCACTAGAATCAAATGTGATGGAAGGTTCTTTAGGGATTTTCTGCTGCTCCACAAAGTTAATCACATTCGGAGTCATAGACACAAGATCCTCAGGTGAGACAGAGGAATCATTAGTATCAATCGCATTAGAGGTATGAGAAGGTAATGGATCAGTAAAAATCTTAAGATTTTGGTTAGGAGGAGCTACAGATGTGTTGCCTTTATCATTCACACCAGAAACAGAGATAGTATTATTATCAATCAAATCTTGAATTTTACCCTTTAAAGCAAAACATTTTTCAGTATCATGCCCAGGTTGACGATGAAATTGACAAAAAGATGTTATCAAAATAGGGTGATTTAATCTTTGCAGGATCAATTTGCTTTATAGGAGGGAGAGTAAGCACATTTTGTTCCAATAACTTATCCATAATACTATGCAATTATTCATTCAAAGGAGTAAACTTTCTTTCTTTCTTGAAAAACTTAGAAATAGGAGGCACACTTGATGCTGCATTCACATTGTTGTTGATGATGTTTTCATTGAATTTAATGGACTCTCTGTTCAGTTTAAACTTCCCAAATGGTTGTTGACTACTATCACCCTTATCACTCAGAGCCATAGGATTTGCTTGTTCCATTTGACTCACAGTCAGTTGATAATTGTGAAGAGTTGCACACAACTGTTGGAAAGAAGTAAACTCAGAAAACAGAAGTTTTTCTCTAATATCTTTTTGTAAATTAGAAATAAAGATTCTTTGAACATCATTATCAGGCACTGGAAAAGAAATTTGAGCATACAAATGCTTATATCTACCAATGAAATCAGCACTTTTTCTTTAACACCTTGTTTACAATGCATTAAATCAATCAAAGTAACTTTAAGACTTATATTGTTTTGAAATTGTTGAATAAAAGCATTTGCAAGTTGTTGGAAAGAAGTAATAGAATAGGAAGGCAACAAGCAATACCATTGTAGGGCTTTATCTCTTAATGTTCTAGTAAATAGTTTTGCAAGCAACCTTTGGTCATAAGCAAAATCGGTACATATTGTTTGAAAGGTTTTAACATGTGTTAGAGGATCACCCTTACCATTATAAAGCTCCAATTGCGGGATTTCAACATGCTTAGGGGGAATAGCTCGAACAATGTCAAGAGAAAGTGGGCTCGCAACATCAAATGTGGGCACACTAAACTTAGATTGATTCATAGAGGCAATTTGTTACTGTAAAGAAGAGACAGTTTGTGCAAGATTGTTAATGGTCGCTTCAGTCGAAGAATTCATATTAGACGTGTTAGATTGTGATGGAGGTGTTATGTTATTGAAAGAAGGTATCGATTCAGAGTAAGGTGGCAGGACACTATGATAGTTAGTCATAGGAGATGATTGGAAAGGAGGAACACCACAAGGAGGAATGGAATGGTTGAATGAATTGCCCCCTTGTGTCATGTTCATTTGTGGAGATGTAATAGGGACACTCATTGAAGGAATGAATGAAGAAGTTGGATTGAATGAAGGAAGAGGGTTAATTGAAGAAGAAGGATTGCCCCCATGACTGGTGATCATAGGTGGAATGTCTTGTATTGAAGTTGTCATTATGTTTGATGTAAAAGTAGGTATGCTAGCAATAGAAGTTGTCAAAGGAATAGAATGATTAACCTGAGTAGGAGGTTGTGTATAACCTAAAGTTTCAGCACAACTCTTCATAGGCATCACATTCAAATCCACAATGTGTGCAATACCATGCAAAATATCAATTCCATTCTTATCACTTTGAACCATACGTTTTAGATCCTCAATTAATGAAAGAGCTTGACTATCGGGATACTCTTGAGACATCCATTGCTGAAAATCATCAAATTGGTTATCCAATTTCAAAAGTTGTTCTACAGAAACCTCATGGAGAGCTTCTTCATCATTAAGAGGATTAGAGGAATTACCCATGTCGTCATTAAAAAGACCATTCAAATTAGGTTCCATCTCCTCGGTAATTAAACCTCGAAAAGACTTAATTCTAAGGCTTCGTCTAACGGGAATAGTGTAAGTAGGGCTTATTGTTGTAAAACTCATGCACTAGAAAGAGAGAGAAGATTTTGAATTTAGAGGTAGCAAATTTCAATAGAATCAACCAATCTCCTAGATTTAAGCTGTTAAATGCAATCAGAACAATCTCTCAAAATTTCAGAAAAAAATTCAGGGACCGTGGCGAACGGAGTGCACACGGTCCTGGCAACTTTTTTTCGAAATTTTCAGGGATGAAAGTTATGATGATTTTAAAGCTAATCTGAAAAAATTGAGTGAATTTACGATCTATAGATAGGCCAAATTAAAGTTGCAATCTCAAAATTGAACCCTACCAAGATTGTTGAAAAATGCAAAATTTGAATTTTGAAAAAGAGAGGGAAACTGAAATTTTGAACTTTATGATTTTAGAGGGAATACCAAAAGCAATGCAGGTTTTGAAATTTCAAAAATTGACTCAATTTCATGCAAAATTCAATTTTGAAAGTGGAAATCAAGGTTGTTGCAATTAAACACTTAATTTCAAAAGTCACAAATTGTAAAAATTTGAATAAAATACCGAAACTTCGAATGAATGCCGACACACTTTCTAGATTTAGGATAGTAAGAAACACAATTTTGACATGAATTTCAATTTCAATAATTTTTTGAATGATTATAAGCCTTAATCCAAGCAATCACTAGACCAACTTTGACTTTAATTTTGAAAGTGTTAGAATTGATGAAATCAGCCAAAATTCTAGATTTTAGTAGAAAAATACAGTAAGATCTAGCTCCCAAAATTTCAGAAAAAATGTCGAGGATGATGGCGCTCGGGGTGCACATAGTCCTCACAACTTTTTTTCAAATTTTCCGGGATGAAAGATATTATGATTTTGTTGCGGAATCCAAAGTTACAGCCGATTTGGAGGTGTTTTGATTAGTGAAATCATCAGTCAAAGGCTGAATCAAAAGGGTTTTAAAAATTAGGGTTTTGACACTTAACCACTTAATTTTTAGAATTAAAGCAAAGATATGATTTGAAAATTTGCAATAGAAGGGCAGATCTAAAACAAGCATTAACAATTAAACATTTCACAAGCTCAATTACTAAAAAATTTTTTTTAGGGTTTTTATGCAATTCACCTCTAAAAAGATCAAACATGGAAATGTAATTAAGGAAGCAAATTTTTCAGATCTAACCATGAATAATCAAAATTAGGATGTTCACGTTGGGTTCACCAAAATGTAAAGTGGAAAAAGTATCAAACCCTAGGAGCACTCCCCCACTCCAAGGAGAGAGAAGGTCACTAGGATTGACGATTTTCACTTAGGAGAGACTTTACATTCAAAAGAGGGGTTGAAACCCACAAGATCCAATCCCACACAATGCAAGATCAGATTCTAAATGAGTTTCAAGGGTTAAGACAGCAAGGCTACCCTCTTTTGTAGAGAATGTGGATAGAAGGATTGAACTAGGAGTGCATGTAAAGTAAGAAAGATTCGCTTATAAACAGAGATAGGAATATGGGATGAAGTTGCAGACCTGGAATTAGCAGTAAAATGTCGAGATGATGTTGTTCTATAATTTTGAGCGAAAGTTGATGAGACGATGGCGCCCGACGTGCACACGGTCCTCTGAAAAATCCGTGAAACGAAGGGGGATCTGTTTGTCTCTACACAAGGATTCCAGATCTTCAATTATAGCTACGTACCTGCAACCTACACACAGAAAAGAGAGGATGATTGGGGGGTTAGGGATTAGGGGTTTGCCTTTAGGTCAAACCCCAGTTTTGGAATTAACCAAGAAATGAGAATGCTATAAATGTAAATGTTTGTAATGTAAACAAGTACTGATACCTTGTTGTAAGAATGTTTGTATTCTTACATGCGAAGGTGTAAATGTTGTTGTATGTTGTATGTTGTATGTTGTAAGTGATCTCCTCTTCAATGGTTGAATCCTTATCTTTGAATGCAACACTTAGCCTTGAATGGAGACTTAGAATGCTCAATTGCTTGAAGGAATGCTTGAATGCTTGAATGTTTGAATGTTTTAATATCTCTTCCGCCTCTTTTCCATCTACCCTTTCTAGGAGAGGAAAAGTAGTTTATATACTTGTCGATTAGGGTTAATAGACTGATTTTTTCGACCTTAGGCCGACCTAGGAAGGTTATTTTCTGCATTGCAAACTTAAAGACCCGAAGCCCCAAAAGAGACCGGGCCCAAAATAGGGCCAGGGACCAGGGCGCTGGGCGCCATGGTCCCACCTCCCGGGACAGCGGGGTGCAAGGAGGATTAGGCCAGCATGCTGAAAAATGCAATTTTTGGTGTCATAAACAGGTTTCGGGGTCTCCCTTCAAGTTCAGTGTTGTGTCGCCATCGTGAAGACCCAAATGCAGTCGAAATTGCAAGTGTCACAATTTTAGGATGCTACAGTAATATGTTTGACATTTTGAATGGGTTCTTTCAAATATTTTTTATCCTATAACTATGTTCAATCTTTCCTCTTTTGATATAATCTCTTGAGTTGAAGAATTTTCTTTTGTGTTATCAATGGATGGTGGTAGAACATTTCAAATCTCCTCTCTACCCTTCTATCAAAATGGGTGGTTGCACTAATTTGTCAAAAAGTATGTTGAATTTGAAGTTCTTTTTGTCTAAGGGGTTTGTTGGATTTCATCTTCAAAGGCCCCAATTCATCAAGTCAAATAAATGTATATATAGTAAGTTAATTCAAGTTATACTTGATAGGAATCTTATCTTTGCTAACTAGGACATTGGACACAATATTTGGAGACTATCCTCTCTTGTAAGGATAGATTTTGATCATACTTCTTAAAATATTTTTAATTGGAAATCTTCTCAACCTAAATCCATTTATCCCTTCAAATTAAAAATCATGTGGACTCGAATTCTTGACTTTAGAAATCTAATTGCATATTGGTGGAAAGTGGATACCCTAGGCTTAACCATGTTTAGATATTTTCATAAGATTAAATGCATTAAAATGAAGTTGAAGGATTGGAAAAGAAAAACCTTTGACAAAATTTTCATTCAAAAGAAGGAAGAAAAGGAACAAATTTAGAGTATTAAAGCTTTAATGGATATGTTGGGAGCCACTAATGATCTCTTTTCAAGTGAAATAAGTGTGCTTAGTGAGCTTCATAACTAATAGAGTGTAGAATCCTAAATTGTACTCCCTTACAATTTTATCCTCAATTGGGCCATCACCTTGGTGTTTGTCCCCTAAGGCATGATTTAAGTCCTGATTCTACTCACACCATGTATCAAGCTCAAATTTTCATGATCTGCATTACTCTCCCCAAGATCCTTGGACCCTAATGTCCAAGGCCATGTCACTATGGTTCTCTCGAAAAGGGCCCATTTTGGGGCCTTATAACAGTAACATGATTTGAGCGGTGTTGGCATTGTGTTGTCATTGATGTCAACCAGTATAGGATGGCATTTGGTATGGCAAATTGATGAGTACTGTTGTCATTGATGCATAGCGGAAATGGTGTCATTGATGTCAACTAGCATGGCGGATCACCAATAAGGAAGAGAGTGTCATCCATCATAATGGCCATTGAAGTCACCGGTACACAAGTTAGTGTTGACTTGTGTTGAAGACATATATTGGAGACTAGTATTGGATAACAACCGGTAAGTGATATGTTGCCAGTGCATTGTTGCTAACTAGAAAGTGAGCAATCAAGGTGAGGTAATGAAGAAGTGGCAACCAGTATGTTGTTGGATGTTTGGATGTGAAACAACGGGACTCCCATCGGATAAAGATGCAATCACCAGAAGATGTGAAGACTCATAGAGAGTGTGCCCAACTGGATCATATGTGCATGTTTGATGATATGCCTACTCAAATAGGGAAGCCATATTGGTGCAATGACGGATGCAGATGACAAGGATCCACTCCCATTGGTAAGTGGAGCATATCTCCTATTATGCATGGAATGCATCATAGTCCTTTGATATAAGACATAAGAGTAGAAGGCAGGTGATTGAAGGCTCACACTGGATCAACCGATGAAACACTAAGCTGCCTTAGGTGCATGAGATCAGAGATATGCACCGGATCAGCCAAGTAGACATGATGTGCTACCAATACAGAGAAGGAAGGATATGTTTGTCACTTTGACAAACCAATTGATAGCAGAACCAGTCAAATTATGAAGAAGGAAAGGTTGAGCAGTTGCAGATAGAGAGTGAAATCAGATTAAAGATGGAGTTTGTTGAAGGTTGATGACATGGTGTCATCAAGGTGGTTACTCGTAAGTATGTCCATCGGTAAAGCTGACAAAGTGCAGAATTGAAAGGTTCCCATCCATTGAAGATGTGCATGAGGTAGGTTAGCAAGTGTACTGACCGGTTTAAGTGTTCCACCAGAAGAGTAGCAAAGTGCAAAGTTGAAGGCAGACTGGTTAGGGTATAACCGATAGGGTTTGTGAACCACTGGATGAACCTGGTTGTGTGGTTAGTCGGTGATCTTGTTTGGACTGACACATAAGACTTAGTAGAGGTGGATGCCAACATAGGTGTCATGTGGAGTTGAAGTGGCATGCATGCACATGTTGGCATAGTGTGTCGGTGAGGTTGTTGGTGAATGGTCCAGCATTTAATGGCGACTTTGAATCTTGTGAAATGAAGACAGAGGTTTGCGTCTCAAGATCAAGGAAATAGTAGGAATCCAGGATAGACTAATCTAGTAGATCAAAGTGGGTGAAGGAAACCGCATCATGCACGTGATTGAAAAAACACAAAGCCAAAAATCATGCTATAGAAGATTAAATATATAAGACATGAATCGTAAGGCAAATAGAATGGTGATGCTCATTGATGGGGTGTTGATCATCAATCAAGGACATGATATTTGATTGGATATGATATGTCACGATGATTAGAAAATAGATTTGAGGTAGATTTAGTGCATGGCGAAAACCCTAGCACGCCAAAGTTCAAACTCATGTTTAGGTGGGAAAGTCTGGGTAAAGAGTGTGAACCAAAGATGTAAATGTTGGTGTTGAATGAGTGAGTAAAGTTGGTGAAGGGACTAGAAAATAGGGAGTTAAGCAGTCAAGTGCTCATTGATAATCATAGAGGAGACTAAGTATGCGAGAGTGAATCAGTTAGAAGAGTTCAACTGACAAGAGTGAGGTAACTGGTAGTCTGCCATTAAGTCTAATAGAGGTGTGCACCGGTGGTTATTGAACTGGCAGAGAAGAGCCAAAGAAGATGGAAGAAGAAGAGTAGAGTTATAATTTGTTCTTTACGTTAACTAACTTTCTCACTTCCTAGTAGTTGATGAAAATTGTTCTTTACATTAACCAACTTTTGTTTGGAGGCCCTACTTTATCCAAGGTTGGTTTAAAAGGATAAAAAATTCCTTAACATTCTATTTGGTAATATGGTTGACCATTTTGGATGGCTTCTTTCAAAAGTTTTTAATCCTAAAACTATATTCAATGTTGCCTCTTTTGAATTAATATCTTTAGTTTAGAAAGGTTTTTTTGTTTTTTTCAGAAGTTCCTAATGGATGGTGGTATGATGTTCAAATTTCCTCTCTGCTCTTCTAAGAATATAAGTACTGCCTTCATTGATTTTTCAAAAAGTATGCTATATTTGAAGTTCTTTTTGTCTAAGGGGTTTGTTATATTTAGACTTGGAAGGATCCAATTCACCCAGTACAATAAAAGATTATGTAGTAATTGTTAACATTATTTCATAGTCATCTATAGGTGACATTTTGATCGGGTGGCACCCATTCTTTTTTATTTTCCAGCTATGCTCCTCGTACAAAATGCACGAGCTAGCTGTCATCCCAACGTTGCTTCTGGTCATTCACTTTTCCCATTCAGAGTTTGGGGGAATGTGCAGTTGCCAAGTGGCTCGGTTTTTTATGACATGGCATTCCTTTCAGCCCCACTAGTCATTGTGCGAAGATAAGGACACTTGGCGCCTCATCGCTGCCCGATGTGGTTATGTTTATACACTCTTTTTCAGATGTCCTCAGATCTGCCGCATGTCTTCCATGGTGGCTTGTGAGTTAGAATGTCGTTCGTATCAAGTTTTTTTTTTTTGTTGGGCAAGTATGGATATCACCATGATATGGTGGAAATAACAACTTCGGGGGTGATTTTGCTAGGTATAATCTCGCAGGTGCCATGATAGGTTTTCTAGTCAGAAGTAGTTGCTGGAGGGTTGTTGATGCTGCGAGCTGTTAACTGAGCCAAGGGCTCTATTTATGCTTATGTTTTTCTTTTTTTAAGAGTTCAGACTTTCAAAGAGTTTTTTGACTTTTGGCTCATTTGAAGAAGCCTTTATGTTGATTTAATTTAGTGAATGATAGACAGATCATATTGTGTCTATGGCCTCTATGATGGTTTTATTTGAAGCTTAATATATATTGACTTCTGTGTTGTTTCTAAGTTCAATAACTTTTGTGATATTTGTTGTGAGACTTCGCAGATTAAACTATGTTTTGAGACTTGTTATCTGTCAAATGAATAGTTAATATCATTTTATGTTGAATGAGTGTTATGTTGGATTATTCTCTTGAATGGGTCTAGGCATATAGATTGTTGAATGGTCTTTAAAACTAGATATTTCTTGGTTTTATATGCTATTAAATGCTTTTCCAAAATATTCTAGGGCACCACCTAAATAGTGTAGACCATTTTTCTTTAAGTTTCCTCCTTCCCTTTTCCTCCCCAATTATAATGAAGAGTTGACTTCTTAAACCCGGAGGTCATTCAGTGAGTTTTGCGCAATAGGTCCCCCATCACTGAATTTCCCATAAGGCTATTTACATTTAAGGTAAAATTTAGAGTCAATAGTTCTTTTTCTACCACACTCGATGGGACCAAAATTTTGAATAAGCGTAAGCTAGTTTATTAGTCACAAGCCTGTTACCAGGAGTCAGACAACCTTAAATACCTGTTTACTCCTTCCACACCTAGTAAACATCCATTTGGTTGCAATCTCTTCTTCCCAGAGCCTACCTATCTTCCTTACAGTCCTTCCTACAATAATGGTGTAGGTTCCTCCTAGAAATTTTGTGACATGGAATAATGAAAGCCCTCTCATCCCTCCCAATCCACCTGTAGTATGGGGATTCATTCCCTTTGTTGTGCTAAAGGTCATCCCTAAATTCACCAAAGAATGTCACAAGACCCCTCGGGAACACCTACAAGATATAGCCAATGTTTGCACCATCCATGGTATCACCGAGCAAAATGTAGCCTTGAGACTTCTCATGGCATCTTTTAAAGGAAGATCTCTAGATTGGTACAGATCCGTGAGTCCAAACACTATAGCGGATTAGGATCAGCTGGGTGACCGCTTCTTTCAGAAATTATGTGACAAGGCTGATAGGTCATGTTTGATGCACTAGTTGGTTATGATAAAGAGAGCTCCTTATGAAGAAGTGACGAAATTCAACTTAAGGTTCTAGAGGACTTGGAAAAGAATACCATTGTTTGCCCACCCTCCTATGGATATGGAATTTGTCTTTTATCTAAAAGCTTTCAACTATAACATATCACTGTGATTCAATTTCTAGGAGGCAATACCCTCCCACAAGCATTTGAAATAGCAGTCCAAGTAGAAAATAATTTGATCAATGCAGGGAAGCTTGTGTCACGACCACTCATGTTGATCTTTCTCGAGCTATCAAATCATGCCTCTAAAGAGGTCGTGCCCAGCACATCCGCTCCTCAATCCATGTACATGTGCCCCAGTCCCCAGCAAGTATTTCCACCTCCACAATCAATCTGAAAAGGTCTCAAATCCCACCTACTAGACCCCCTTTTGAACAAAATTTCTAAGAGAATAGACCCACATATCAATAGAACCAGTATGCAAACACCCAAACTCCCCCAAGCCAGCCAAATGGCCAAATAGTTACGGTACCCAATCCTTTGCAGACCGTATATCCTAACACCATTAAGGAGTTGATAGTGAGACAAAATAATCTAGTGGACGATACTAATTCTTGGTGTTTTCCGTGTAACAATGCCCATACTCCAAGAAATTGTCCAAGAGGCAATTTGTAGTAAAAAATTGTAGAGCAATAGAACCTAGGCATGGTACCTAATGATTTAGTTTACACATCCCCTAGCATCGATAACATGTCTCTCATTGTCCAGATGAAGGGTATGTCAATAAAAAAAGAGGCAGAGATAGCTCCAAACCACGCACTATTCTCTTGGATGGAGGACGAAGGTGCCTTGCTCACTAATGGTGTAGTGACATCAAACTTGGGGGATCCCCAAGTGCAATCAAATTACAACCTCTACTCAAAAAGGCACTTCATTAGGGAGAATATAAATACACCGGGGAGAGTGGCCAAAGAGAAAGCTCCTGAACAACGCGCAGTGGCTATCACATACCCAAGAAAGGAGTTTATCCCTTACAAGCCAAGAGAGCCAAAGGTGTTGGTATCGTAAATACTAGATGTGGTGGAGCAGATGAAGGAAGACCCGACCAAGATCTCTTTATGGGATCTCCTTAGTATCCTAGAACAAAATAATCAGCTGAAAGAAGCCCTGTCTGAGGTGGGGAAAAATGCAAGCGGAAATGTCGCTAAAACTCCACAGATCAGTGAAGAAAGGTTTCAGCCCTCCACCGATAGATAATGCTCACCAAATTTGTTGACAAATGAAGCCATGCCTCCTAAATCCCAAATGGAAGGTAAGCCTAAACCAAATCTTTTCTATCTGACCCTCATAGTTGGGGATAAAATTATGCACAATTCTATGATAGATTCTGGTGCTAGCACCACCATCATGCCTAAGCAAATCGGTGAGGTTTTGAATATAAAATACGAGCCTTTAAATAGGGGTGTTATGCAGCTAGATGGAAATAAAGTCCAAATTGTGGGTCTTATCAAAAACCTTCCACTGACGTTGTTCCCGTGTCGTGATGTTACCGTGCCTCAAGAAGTGGTAGTTATCGACATCCAGCCTGTTTTTGGTTTTTGCCTTTCCCAAGATTTTATTGGCAAAATAAGAGGTTACTTGTCCTTAGATTGGTCACACCTCATCCTTTGAACCTAGTGTAGTGCCAAACTCAAAATCCTTTTAGAACCCCTTCACACTGAACACGTAGCGGATCAAGCCATGCTCAATTTTGAACCGACTCACACCTCCATCTCAAATGAAGAATGGAAAACCATAGAGCTTCTAAAGGATGAGGAAGTGATCGAGGATATTCCATCCAATTAGGTGAACTTAATGAATTCATAGACTCTGACCCATACTCCAACTACCACGCCACAGGTCTGGGTACTTATTGCATTTTTGATGAAAACCAGGTCATTCCAAAACTTACCAAAGAACCTTTGACTGAAGAAGAGTTATCTTCTACACTCTAGACCCTACACTTTGATAGTGCAAGATGCAAAGTAGGTTTAGGGGTTGGGATTTGCCTACTTCACCTTCGGATGAATGGATCTTGAAGTATTTTCATCTATAATTTGCATGATCTAACAATGAAGCAGAATATGAAGGACTGATCAAAGGCTTGAGATTGGTAGAGAGGATGGGTATAAAGCAATTGAAAGTTATAGGCAATTCTGAGTTGGTTGGGCACCAAGTTTGAGGAATCTATAGCACCAAAAATATTCATATGAGATTCTACCATCATAGGACATGGGATCTGATCGAAATCTTTGATGCTTTCAATATCTAGAAAATTTCTCGAACGCTGATTAGATGGCTATGATTGGATCACAATTCAACCTTGTTGGGGACCTTCTCACCAACTCCCAGATAGTCTGTGTGGTTGTTCGACCAGCTATTCCTGACAATTACACTCACTGGAAATTTTTCAAAAGTGATGAGAAGATCGCCTTGTTCATTTAAAACTCAGGGGAGTTTGCAGATCAGCTACAACCTAAGGTAAAAGAGGCTTACAGGGATCAGATCATGCAGCTGAAATCCAATAAGCTCCCTAACAGATTAATCACCCTGGAAAAAAATTTCGACCATGATGATGCCAAAAATGATAGGCAAAAGCTTACAGCTGATAAAGGAGACTATGCTGAAATGTCGGTAGGATGTGGGAGAATACTCAAGGTTAGAAAGGAAGTTCCTTTAGAAGACTGAAAGAGATTGGCCTGATATTGTGATGAATATGTAGGTGTACTAGCATGGTTCTATGAAGATTTGAAAGGGTACAATCCTAGCATTATTAAACACACCATTGAGCTTACCAATGGAGCCAAACTGGTCCAACAGAAGCAGAGACCTGTCAATCTGAAAATTGAGTCCCTTATGGCCTAGGAATTGAAAAAGTTGATAGAATAAAAAATCATCTACCCCATCAAGCACAGTACATGGGTATCCAATTTGGTGCCAGTCAGAAAAAAGAATGGGGACATCTGGATTTGCATGGATTTCAGAGACTTAAATCAAGCATCTCTAAAAGACCATTACACTTTGCCACCAATGGAATAGTTGTTAAGCACAGTGGTAGGGTAAGAAATGTTCTCAATGTTAGATGGTTTCTCGAGTGATAATCAAGTATTGGTGAAGCCAGAGGATCAACATAAGACAACCTTCACGACCAAATGGGGAACATTCGCTTATCAAAATATGTTGTTCGGGTTGTCGAATGTCAGTGCGACTTTTCAAAGAGCTATGGACCTGGCCTTCAAGGAGCTTATCAACAAAATCATCCTTATATATTTGGATGACTTAATAGTTTTTTCAAAACACAAAGGAGATCATTTAGATCATCTTGAGCTGGTGTTCCAAAAGTGTGGAGTTTGGGATCTTTTTGAACCCAAAGAAATGTATTTTTGAAGTCCCGCAAAGAAAATTACTAGGGCACATAGTGTCAAAGGAAGGAGTCTCTATCGATCTTGATCGAGTTAAGGCAATAAAGGAGCTTCCCCTTCCTATCAATAGAAAGAGCATCCAGTCTTTCCTAGGTAAGGTTAACTTTGTTAGTCGCTTTATTTCAGACTTTCCAAGGATGGTGAGACCTATCACCTTGATGCCTAAGAAGGAAGCATGTTTCAAATGGACTCCCAAAGCTAAGGAGGCTTTCAAGAAAATCAAAGATGCTATCTATTCAGCCCCTATGCTATCCAACCCTGATATGTCTAAGGATTTCATAATGTATGTTTTCTCTAGCCACTATAGCATTGTTGTGGTCCTGACCTAGAAAGACGTAGAAAAAAGGGGTGAGCACCCTATAGCTTTCCATTCCAAGACTCTAAAGGAATATGAGGCCAAGTATAATTTCACTGAAAAGAAAGCTTTGGCTATAGTCAAGTGCCTTAAAAAATTTAGACACTTCATTTCCTGTAATAAGACTATCGTGTATGTCGCTCATCCTTCAGTTAGAGAATATATCATGGAAGACAACATCACAAAGAAGAGGGAAAACTAGATTACCAAAATCTTGGAGTACAACATTGATGTCAGGCCTACCAATATAATCTACGACAAAGGTTTGTGTGAATACATGGCCTGAGTCCGAACCCTGAGAAGTCAAGATAGCCATAGAAGAAGTTATAATGGTCACCTCCGAACTAGCAGAGACATGCTAGATGGAGGCTTGGAAACATTTCATGAAGATAGGGAGTTTTCTTGAAGGCCTCCCCCTCAAAAAAAGGAGATTCTATAGACTGCAGAGTAGCAGTTTCTGCTTGGTGGATGGTGTACTTTTTAGAAGAAATTTCAATGGAATCCTACTTCACAGCGTGAGTCAAAACCAAGCTAGCAAGATTTTACAATAATTTCATTACGGTTCATCAGGTGGTCACTTTTCGGCACAAATCACCATTATCAAGATCACCTGTGCTAGATATTTCTAGCCCTCCATGTTCAAAGATGTGCACACCCTAGCGAGGGAGTGAAAAGAATGCCAGTATTACAGTGGCAGGTGTAGAAAAGAGGCAATGTCACTCATACCTATAATGGTGAAGGAACCCTTTTCTCAATGGGGACTCAACCTCATAGGGATGATCAATCCTCCAGCCTCAGCTAGACACAAGTGGATCTTAACTGCTACTGACCACTTCACCAGATGGTCCAAAGCTGTTCCCCTAAATAATTCATCAAAGACCGAGATATTGACATTTTTGGAGGATCTAGTGTGCCTATATGGTTCGCCAAAGACCATAATATCAGATAATGTGTGTGCATTCATAGGTTCACAAATCACCCAATTTTCCCTCAGCAAAGGTATTTACCTAAAAACCTCCTCAAACTACTATCTACAAGGAAATGGACATGTTGAGTCCACTAACAAGAATCTCATCAGATTCATTAAAAGGATAGGCTTGGAGCATGAAAAGGAGTGGCATCACCACTTCAGGAGCACATTATGGGCCAACCAGATAACGCCCAAGCAGGTTTTAAAGAATTCCCCATATAAGTTGGTCTATGGTAAAGATGCATTGTTTCCCGTGTCTCTCGAAATCCCAACCTTGCAATTACTTAAGTCTATCGAAGTGGCCGAGAATGGTCCCATGGATGTAAGGTTGGTGGAAATTATGGAACTAGAAGAGGCGAGGAAAGCTACATTCGCATCTCTTCAAAACCATCAACAAACCATCAAGAAGTAGTTCGATAATAAGAAGAGTTCTAACCCAAATTTCAAACAAGGTGACATTGTTTTGAAGTACAACGAAAGCGTGGCCGAGCCTGGTCAGCATGCAAAATTTGATGGGTTGTGGGAGGGATCCTTCCACATTATAGGTTGCAAAGGGTTCAATTCTTTTTATCTTGAGGATATGCAAGCAAACTCTCTCATGCTCCCAATCAATGGGTTCCACCTTAAGCCTTTTCATTAGCGATGTTTCTCTAATGTACATAATGTAAATAGTGCTTTTGTGTGCCTTATTTATTTAATTATGTTTCTCCATGTTGTCCCGAGGCAAATTCAAAGTCACAAGATATGCCATAATTAAGCAAAAATAAAATCATTATATTATGAGTATTTTTTACAATTCATTGGTAGGCCTCTGGCCTAATTTAAAAAAAAAAAAGAAAGATGAAGTTTTTGAAGACAAGCTGCCATTTCCTCAAGGACCTTCTTCATCTTCATCATCCTCCATCTAGAAATCAGAGTCTCTAGCATCATTTGCAACATCCTCTCCCTCTGACCACTCATGGTCAGAAACGTCACCAGGCTCCTCATCTATAGACACAACAACCAAATTCAGTTGGACGTGAGATGTCAAGACCAGTGGGAATATGTAATCCTTGAAGTCAGTATACCATTTGGTACCATCCAAAACAAGAACTATCTAGTGGATTCAGAGGAGAAACTCTAAAGCGAGCTCCGCTCAAAAGCGATGTGATGACAACGTCATTATTATCAGATTGTTGATAAGCAGGTGCTAGGTCACCTCCTCACCAGAAGTGATGAAATGCCTCAAATTTGATGCTAGAGGTAGGCCTCTAAAAGGGACCTAGTATGCCACAATGTCCTCCAAACCCTCCAGATAATTGTGGGAGAAGAGTGCTTTAGTGAGCTCCGTGATCAGAAGCCTAGCCATTCTAGAATCTAACAGTGAAGCCACAAAATGCGAACAAATGTCTGTGTTTACAAGGTATTGGTCCATGTTGTCTATAAAGTCCTCATCGAGCACCCATTTCATAGTAGCGATGATCAAGGGGTTCTTCTACCTCATCATCCTTTGCAGCCTTCGGTTAGAAATATTTCTGAGGAAAGCTACCTGAGCCTTACTGCTGACAAGCCTAACAAGGGTATCCATTTTCTGAAGAAGCTCAGTCATTGAAGTTGATACCGTGTAAAGGAAATTCTGAAAAAGACATATTTATTACGAATTCTTAGCTCCAGGTGATAATTGGTAAGAATACTAGTGCTCTCGAATTCCGACACACCTATCATTCCTCATCAATTCGCACAAGTAGGAAAAGTATGGTTTGGAGTTGGCAAATGTCCTACCCAGTACCCCGAAGATAGAGCCAATGTCCTCAAATGCCGCACGTATGTATAGGTACATTGCATTTAAACCATAATCCCCATAGGACTATCTTAACTTATGTGAGCCCTGCTAGCTACTGATATTCTTCATTAAGGGGGAGATCCATCTGAACAGGAAATCATCTCAAGTGGCTTTGATTAATAGTGGGCTGAGCAAGTTTTGTCTTGGGAAACGTAGATGGCAGCGCTCGTTCTCTTCAAGATTAATTATGACTATAAAATGAATTAGCATACGTGAAAATGGATGCTTATCATTAAACGCCTTCTTTTGTGAAGATCTAGGCATGTAGTGCATTTAAGGAAGGAGGTCACCAGATATTCATCTTATTGCTCATTTTACAACCTAAGCACCCAAAAAACTTTTGAAGAGTCGATAGGAAAAGGTTCTCTTGCAGAAAATGGAAGTGGAAGCGACTCCCTCGGGTTCTATTCAAGGAGGATTATGGGTAGATGTTTTTGGCAAACTCTCTTATTCTTCCCATGCTATTATGCCCAAGCTAGAATATTTGAGAACTAAGGCCAAGTCCAAGATGGTTACCCATAATACATCTATAGTGATAGATTCTTTTGAGGGTGTTGTCAAGCCCAAGCTCCATAAGCAACCCAAAAACCTCAGAGATGTTGGGAAAAATGGTGTCTCAACCTTGCATTTATGTGAGGTTACTATTTATAGTAAGTTTTCATTTGAGCACGAAATAGTGCAAAACTCTCCCTGAAGCTTCTGGTTGGCTAGATAAGCATTCCGGTAAAGTTTCGTCGCAAGGTCACAGCTAGTTTTGAAGATATTAAAGTTTTCATCTTGGAGGGGTGCAATAAAATGTTTAAACTTAATTTTGGGGACTTTAGAGGCTCTGAAACGCCCTAAAAAGTGGCCGTAACTGGTGAAGCAGGTTACGAGGTGATAGAGCACTTCGCGAGCTTTCCGGCGCTTCAAACGGTTCGTCAATCGGACACCCGGTTCTCAAGTTATGGCCTCCGGAAGTTTGTACTCCTGAAATAGGAAAAATAATTTGTATCGGATACATGAATGAGCTATAAAAGGGAGCGACACGTGTTGATGTGTGCTTTAACATGTCATAGAAGGGAGATAAGGTTGGCTACACCTTATTGGGTGGTTTTAGCCCATGGTTTTGTAATACCGTTTGACGGTTTCTTGTATTGTATCTCCTATTTATGAGGTGTGTGAGATAGAGGTTGTGTGTAAGAGTCTTATGGCTATTGAGTTGCCTCTGAATCTCTGTTTAGTGCTACTCCTGCGAAGAGCTTTCTCTGCAAGTATGTTGTAATCTATTTTTGATTGCTGAATAAAATATTGAGCTGCTTTTGGAGGGTGGGGTTTTTCTCCCGAAAGGGTTTTCCCCACGTAAATCACTGTGTTGTGGTATGAATGCTATTATATCTATTTCTATTTTCTATAACTGTTGTAATGATCTGAAAAAGTTTTGCATTACCCTCCTCTCAAGGTTAGTGTAGGAAGTTGTTTCCGCTACTTAACTTCCTTACAAGTGGTATCAGAGCCTGATCACCTTTGGTTTCAATTGTGGGCAGTTGGGTTTTTTGAACTAATCCAGATTTGAGTGGGAGCTTGTGCAGAAGACACTTTTTGATCTTGTTGCAGGAATTTTTAGATGGCAAGTTCGTCAGGGAGAATAGAGGTGGAGAAATTTAACGGAAGTAATTTTGAGATGTGGAAGCTGAAGATGGAAGATCTGCTAATAGATCGAGATCTTTGGGATGCTGTTGATGCGAATGTCCAAAGGCCCTCAGATCCTACTGCGGCAGCTCAGTATGATGTTATGGACCGAAAAGCCAAGGGTCTAATCAGACTGTGCCTGGCAGACTCTGTTCTAATCAATGTCCATGAAGAAAACTCTGCAAAGAAGCTATGGACTAAGCTTGGTGAGATGTATCAAGTGAAATCTTTATTAAATCAAATTTTCTTAAGAAAGAAATTGTATTCCTTGAAGATGGAAGAGGGTGGATGAATTGCAGACCACCTGGAAGCATTCAATATGATTGTGGCTCAATTAGTATCCGTCGGTGTTAAGATGGACGAGGAGGAAAAATGTCAGATCTTGCTTTGCTCTTTGCCTGATTCGTGGGATTCTCTTGTTATGGCTATCAGTAGTACTTATGTTGTTTTGAAATCTGAAGATGTGGTGGGTGCCCTACTCGGTGAAGAGATGCGAAGGAAGGTATCCATCAGTTCAAAGGAAGCCCTAACCGTTCGTGGAAGACCTAAAGAGAAAGGCAAGAAGAATGAGAAGCGTGGTAAGTCCAAATCCAAAGGGAGATCGAAATCTCCTGGAAAGTCCAAAGTCATTTGCTGGAATTGCGGTAAACCGAGTCACATCCGTAAGGACTGCAAAGAAGAAAAGAAGAAGAAAAAGAAAAAGTTTGATTCTGATTCTGAGTCCGACAAGGAAGATGGCGATGCCTTTATTGTGGCTTTGGCGACTCATGCAGGTAATGATGCCTGGCTAATTGACTCAGGTGCATCTTTTCATATGACTTCCAATAGAGATTGGTTTTCTGAATATGAAGGATTTAATGGAGGTAAGGTGTACTTGGGTGATGATTCACATCTAGACATTGTTGGTCGAGGTAAAGTTAGAATCAGGTTTTCTGATGGTAGAATAAAAAGGATTAATGGTGTGCTGCATATCCCTGGATTAAAACGAAACCTGTTATTTGTGAGCAAACTAATAGATGCAGGCGTGCAGGTAGTCTTTTCTGAAGCAGGATGTAAGATGATTAAGGGTGCTATGGTAGTTGCTAGAGGTGTCAGGTTTGGCACTTTGTATAAGCTTGAAGCATACACTGTTGAGTGTAATAGCACTTCTGTAAAAAGTAAATCTGCGGATACTTCACTGGAAGATTTGAAGGTTTCACCTTCAGCAGATGGAAATGGTTTTTGGGTACCTAAGGGTGCTCTTTCGTCTGAAGCAAAGTTACCTGCAGAGAAGACTATGTTATGGCACTAGAGACTTGGCCACATTGGAGAAAAGGGTCTAAGGACCTTGAAAAATAAAAACCTTGTTGAAGGTTTGAATGACTGTAATCTTGACTTTGATTTCTGTGAGCATTGCATTTATGGAAAACAAAACCGCGTTCAGTTTTACTCGAGTTCTCATAAAACTTGTGGTGTTTTGGATCTTATCCATTCTGATGTGTTTGGTCCAGTAGATGTCTCTTCGATTGGAAAATCCACATATTATGTTTCATTTATTGATGATTTTAGTAGAAGGACATGGGTTTATTTTCTAAAGAGTAAATCTGAAGTTTTTAGTCGTTTTAAAGAATTTAAAGCAATGGTTGAGTTGCAGACTGGAAAGAAAATAAAATGTTTGAGAACTGATAATGGCGGTGAGTTTTTCTCTAATGATTTTGATAGATTTTGTAAAGACTGTGGAATTAACAGGCAGAAGACAACTCCGTATTCTCCACAGCAGAATGGAGTTGCAGAAAGAATGAACAGGACACTGATGGAGAAGGCTAGGAGTATGTTGAGTGGTGCTGGTCTCGAACAAAAGTTTTGGGCTGAAGCTGTTGCCACTGCTTGCTACCTGATTAACAGGTCTCCTACATCAGCTCTTGTTGATAAAACGCATATGAAAGCATGGTCAGGTCACAAGCCTTCATTGAGACATCTTAGAGTTTTTGGTTGCGAGGCATATGCACATGTGCCAAAGGAGAAGAGAACAAAGTTGGAGAACAAGGCTGTGAAATGTATCTTCATCGGGTATAGTTATGGTGTGAAAGGATACAAGCTTTGGGACCCTGTTGCACAAAAGGTAATTCACAGTAGAAGTGTTATTTTTAGAGAAATTAAGTCTCCTTCTGTTACATTGCAGCCAGAACAGACTAAAAAAGAAGATGTGATTCAACTTCCTTCTACACCTGAAAGAGTTGAATCGAGACCCCTAGATAGGCAAGAATTTGAGGAGAGCTCGTCTAGCTCTGAATCTTCAGAAGAGGAGGAAGAACCTCCAACTCAGCTTGTTTGAAGGTCTACAAGACATAGACAACCGCCTGAAAGGTATTCACCTGATGATTGGAGATGTATTTTTGCTCTGAATACTAGTGTGGATGAACCGAAATCTGTAGAAGAGGCATTAGGTATGAATGATGCAGAATCCTGGAAGATTGCTATGGAGGAAGAAATGGCAGCTTTGAAAAAGAATGATACATGGGATCTTGTACCATTGCCCGAAGGACGAAAACCTGTTGGTTGTAAATGGGTGTTCAAGAAAAAGATTGGTTCAGATGGAAGCATCGAGAAGTATAAAGCAAGGTTGGTTGCAAAAGGCTACTCTCAGGTTGAGGGTGTTGATTATGGTGAGATATTTTCTCTTGTTGCAAAAATGACGTCCATTAGATTTTTGCTTTCTATTGCTACTGCTTATGATTTAGAGGTTGAGCAAATGGATGTGAAAACTGCTTTCCTTCATGGTGATTTGGAGGAAGATATTTATATGACACAGCCAGAGCACTATGTGGTGAAAGGCAAAAGTAATTTGGTCTGTAAATTGAAGAAATCTTTGTATGGCCTCAAACAAAGTCCTAGGATGTGGTACCAGAAATTTGATACATATGTGTTGAGTTTGGGATTTGAACGTTCTAAATCAGATCACTGTGTTTATTATAAATCTTATGGTGATCATTTCTTATTCATTGCATTGTATGTTGATGATATGTTATTCATTGGTAAAGGGAAAGGTATGATTTCAGAACTGAAGTCTCAGCTCGCTGCTAAATTTGAAATGAAAGATCTTGGTGCAGCAAAGCACATTCTTGGGATGGAAATTAGAAGAGATAGGGTGAACAGAAAGCTATGGCTAGGCCAGAGTAAGTATGTGAATTCAGTGTTACAGAGGTTCAACATGCAGAATTGTAGACCATTGAGTGTTCCTTTTACAGTTGGAATGAAACTATCTGTTTCAGATTGTCCTACATCCCCATTGGAGATGGAAGACATGAGTAGAGTGCCTTACCAGAGTGCGGTTGGAAGCTTGATGTATGCTATGGTCTGTACTAGACCAGATATTGCCCAAGCAGTGGGAGTACTTTCTAGATATATGTCTAATCCTGGTAGAGTTCATTGGGATGCAGTCAAAAGAGTCTTTAGATATTTGAAGGGTACTTCAGAGTATTCTTTGTGTTATCATGGTAATTCAGTTGGAGACATGAATTCCCTTGATATCCATGGTTATGTGGATTTAGATTGGGCAGGTGATATTGATAGCAGAAGATCCACCAGTGCTTATGTGTTTACTTTTTTTGGTGGTGCAATTAGTTGGATGAGTAAGCGACAGGCTGTGGTTGCTTTATCCACTACTGAAGCAGAGTATATGGCAGCTACTCATGCTTGTAAAGAGGCCATTTGGCTTAAGAGACTGTGTTCGGATATTGGAATAAAACAAGGTTCAGTGACAATTTACTGTGACAGTCAGAGTGCAATTAGCCTAGCTAAGAACCGGACATTTCATGCCCGGACCAAACATATTGATGTTCAGTATCATTTTGTTAGAGATATGGTCGAAGATGGTAGGGTGAAGCTGGTTAAGGTGGAAACTTTGATGAATGTTGCAGATGCTTTAACTAAGGCAGTGAGCACAGATAAGTTCAGATGGTGTTCAGAGTCTATGGGCCTTATGGCCCCTAGCAATTGATTCATTGTGTTGACATTCCCTTCTGCTCATGCAAGGTGTTCGACAAGTGGGAGATTTGTTGGGAAAAATGGTGTCTCAACCTTGCATTTATGTGAGGTTACTATTTATAGTAAGTTTTCATTTGAGCACGAAATAGTGCGAAACTCTCCCTGAAGCTTCTGGTTGGCTAGATAAGCATTCCGGTAAAGTTTCGTCGCAAGGTCACAGCTAGTTTTGAAGATATTAAAGTTTTCGTCTTGGAGGGGTGCAATAAAATGTTTAAACTTAATTTTGGGTACTTTAGAGGCTCCGAAATGCCCTGAAAAGTGGCCATAACCGGCGAAGCGGGTTACGAGGTGATAGAGCACTTCGCGAGCTTTCCGGCGCTTCAAACGGTTCGTCAATCGGACACCCGGTTCTCAAGTTATGGCCTCCGGAAGTTTGTACTCCTGAAATAGGAAAAATAATTTGTATCGGATACATGAATGAGCTGTAAAAGGGAGCGACACGTGTTGATGTGTGCTTTAACATGTCATAGAAGGGAGATAAGGTCAGCTACACCTTATTGGGTGGTTTTAGCCCATGGTTTTGTAATACCGTTTGACGGTTTCTTGTATTGTATCTCCTATTTATGAGGTGTGTGAGATAGAGGTTGTGTGTAAGAGTCCTATGGCTATTGAGTTGCCTCTGAATCTCTGTTTAGTGCTACTCCTGCGAAGAGCTTGCTCTGCAAGTATGTTGTAATCTGTTTTTGATTGCTGAATAAAATATTGAGCTGCTTTTGGAGGGTGGGGTTTTTCTCCCGAAAGGGTTTTCCCCACATAAATCACTATGTTGTGGTATGAATGCTATTATATCTATTTCTATTTTCTGTAACTGTTGTAATGATCTGAAAAAGTTTTGCATTACCCTCCTCTCAAGGTTAGTGTAGGAAGTTGTTTCCGCTACTTAACTTCCTTACAAGAGAGGCCGCATGCAGTAGGATGATTCATCATTGAGCGGAGCTGCAATCCACAACAACTCATTTCTAGAATAATGGCGCCCCTCAATTTGTGGTCCCCCTGGCTGCGCACTATCCAGAGTTCGTGGTTGTGTGTGCCAACAGGTTTGCCACCACTTCTTTCTCAATTAGCAGCTCTTTCCTAAAAATGGTAATATCCCCAGAGGCCATAAGGGACATGATGTGTTGTCCTATTTTTGAAGGGATAGAGGTGTTCTCTGAAGCTGTCATGGAAGAATTTTGGAACACTAGAAAAGATTTTGTCTCATTCTATCACGGTGCCCTTATTAAAATTCTATCATCTAGACTCTCAAGACTCCCCTTGTCTTATAGTGACTTGAGACAGGATGAACTCAAGGATATTTCATCCCCTCTTGCATGGTTATGCGGTCATGATAATGACCAGGAGATCACTACTACTATGATGGAATTTCTATTCAAATGTCAGAAGTAGAAGGGGACTTTCCATTTTACTTCTCTATCCTCATAGCCAGAGATGACCGAGTTTCAACATTTTTGATGTTTTAGATTTGCCTCAGTCCTTGTTCACCTACTCTTGCACCAAAATGCGTTTTTCTTTAGCCAATACATGCAATTGGCTATTTGTGATGAGTTAGGGAACAAGATGTCAGTGTCGGCTTGGACACCCATTCTATTGGCTTCTTACAATGCTTATCAATTTTCTGACTATTTCTTAACTCCCATCCTTAGGGACCTCAGTTCAAATGAACCACTTGCCCATTTTTATCAAGTTCAGATGAACTGGATGTACAATGAATTCCCTCCTTGTGACTAGTTCTTAGGTAGTGATTTTTCTTTTTTCTAAGTGCATGTTTTCTTGGAAGAACCCTTCCACCTACCTACCTATGTCACTGAAAGGACCCTTTCCCTCAAAATTGCATGATAGTTGGTGAGAATCGAAAGGGCCATAGGGGCGGGGAAGCATGACACCTCCATTATAGAGGATCATAAAGCTATTGGTCCCATCACTCTGGTTCAAAGAAAGATTGCAAAAATTGTCCTAATATCTAAGTTGGTGGAGCTCGACTTAGTGGTGATTGATGATACTTGGAGATATGACCCAGATGGGTGCCTTTCTAGAAGAAAGAATGCAGTAAAACATGAACCTCAGAGCTCATGGAAAGGGTGCACTAATCCATAGGTGGACAACACAAATCTCTATGTGGGTCTTAATGATTTTCCCATGCTAAAGAGACCCTCGTGGTTGAGCTTGTACTTCATCATGCAAAAGTACAATCCTATGAAACCCATCCATCGGACCATGCTGGAAGCTATGACTTTAGATTCTTGGCCTAGGAAAAAGAGGGAGGATTTCTGGATCTACTGGCAGGAAAAGAGTCAGCCCAAGGCTAATATCGGGAACACTCCTTTGGATGAGAGTTTTGAACTTGAATGGTGCCAGTACAACTAGTCTAATGAAGAGACAGGTGATAACTCCCCATGTGGATACTCATCTCCCGAGGTGGCCCAGCGACAGGATATAGAAGTTATAAGTATTGAAGAGCAAGATAACGAGCCTCATATTCTTCTTCCTCTTGTCGAATCTGCTCATAGACCCCATTCTTAGGTTGGTAAGAGGCAAGCTAAGAATTAGGTGCTTGACTTCCCCTCTAGTAAGAAGCAATATCTGTGTTACGCAAAGAAAAGTTCATCTTCTTGAGCCCTAGAGGTCCCCTTAGTTCCTCAACGGCCGGTGACTTCCACAGTTCAGGTACACGCTTCTTTGCCTTTTCCTTCTGCTCAAGTTGTTTCTTCTACTGCTACCCATTTTGTAGCTATGCATACCTAGATTCCCACCTCCCTTATATTAGCGCTCGCTAGAATATCGATTGATCCTCAAGAAGCGTTTCTGCAGGTCTCTATTTTGTTTCTTGCCCTTAATTTTATTCCCACAACATTTTCCTCACAGATGCTTGAAGTAGCTACTGCCTCGCGTAGACTTGGTTTTGGAGAGTCCACTCCTCCCCCAAATGTTCGAGTAGTGTCCACTGATCCATTTTCCTCAGGAGCCTCTCCCTTCGTCCCATTGTTTTCTCCAACCACACTTGCATGCCCTATTCAAACCACTTTTGGTGGCCCTATTTCCCAATTTCCCTTTGTAATCCCTCTTGGTGCAGTGTTTGTAGGCCAAGCTATCACCAACTTGGATGATTATCAACAACAAATTACTTATTCTAAGACTGCCCATATTGGCAAGGCTGCTAAATGAAAGGAAAAAGATTCTACCTGGCCAGCCCATCCGCACTTGTAGACACACTTCGGTGAGGAGAAGGATAGTATTTTCTTTGCAACCATGTCCCCTAATGTTGACAAGCTAGAAGCCTAAATAAGACCCAATGATTACACTATGCATGCTATCGATGTCAACCTCCTAAATGCTATGACATCCAACAAGGTTGAAATGATGGAAGAAACTTTGAAGTTCATGTCTTCAAATTTCATCAAAAGGAGTCATCATCTAGAGAAGATGCAAGCGAAGAATGTAAACCTCTGAGAATCTCTGGCCCAATAGAGAAAAGAAGACAAAGCTTAGAATGCCGAAATCAATTGCTTGTAGGGATTGTTGACACAGACTAACCTAGAAAAGGGAAAGTTGCAGTCGGCCCTTAACAATGTAAGTTCTCAGTTGAAAGGCCAGGAGGCAACAAGAAGTGTGGCCTTAAAAGAATTGCAGGAGAAAGACCAAGAAATTTAGCAGCTAAAGGCAACTTCGAGAGATGCCACCCAAATGCATGCACAACTCCGTGAAGAGATCCACCTAAAAGAAGAGTATGCTTGGCAACTGAGTGATGCATAGGTCATTCTTTCAGAAGAGAAAGAAAAGTTTGAAGCAGAGCTGGGTGAAAAAGGGAGTAGCCTAGAGCAAGCCGAGAGGAAATCCATGGACACAAAAGTTTTATTTTAGTGGGAACGAGATCTCGTGTTGCGACTCCAACAAAGCGTGGAAGATGGAAGTTCCTGAATCCTCGATCTGGAGAATCAAGTGGCTCTTTAACAAGACAGGTGCAGAAAGTTGCACTAGGAAATCATAGCAAAGGACGAGGAAGTCTCACGGTTGTTAAGTATTCCTCCCTTCATGGAGGTCTCTCAATATTTTTCTCTGATCCTGGTGGAGTTATATGCTTCCCATTGGGAAAGAATTAAGCAGTATAGCCCTTCGCTGCAACCTATGCTGAGATTCATCAAGGAAGTGCAATCCCTCTATGCTGAGGTGAGTGCCCTCATCAACAACTCTATGCTTGTCATTTGTCCCAAGCTCCTCGTGGCCTAGGACTTAATCTAGATGTTGAATGTAGCTCAAGATGAAGAGTTGAGAGAGAAGGGGATAGCAAATCACAGGAAATTGATCAGGAAGACTAGTGTCTTCATCAACCAACATAGAGTAATTATGCATGTATCAATGGTGCTTGAGACATTATAGATTTCAGTCTCGGATATCAAGTAGCACATAGAGAGGTTTGTTTCATTGAGTCTTCCTTCTTCATTTCCAGCGGATGGTTCTATACTAGGAATTGAACAAGTGTTAAACCAGGTTGAGCATTTGCAGCAAGATAGGACCTTCCTACAGTGCCTAAACAATCCCATTTTGGCAGAAGAGGTCGAGCGTCTCTTGCATCCCCTGGCTCAGCTCTACACACTCTTAAAATTGGTCCGTGATGAACTGACAAGCTTGCCATTTGACGAAATAATTTGTTTAGATCAACACTACCCGAATCTGGAGGCACAAGTGTTGCCCTCTAAGGAAGAATGGTTTCCATTGTAGTAGGTTTTTGAGCTGCTTCACCCTATTCTCACATGTAGTCTGGTCTCCGAACCAACAATTTTGGGTTTTATCATTCCGCAGGCAAAATTCCCCATTTTAGTCACCAAGAAATGTTAACATTATTTTGGAGTCGTCTGTAGGCAACATTTTGATTGGGTGACACCCATTCTTTTCTATTTTCTAGCTATGCTCCTCGTACAAAACACGTGAGCTAGATGGCATCCTGATGTTGCTTCTAGTCATTGACTTTTCCCATTCGAAGTTTGGGGGAAAGCGGAGTTGCCAAGTGGCTCCGGTTTTTATGACATGGCATTCCTCTCGGCCCCACTACTCATTGTGCGAAGATAAGGACACTTGGTGCCTCCTCATTTCTTGATTTGGTTTTGTTTCTACGCTCTTTTTTAGATGTCCTCAGAGTTGTCATGTGTCTTCCATGGTGGTTCATGAGTCAGGATGTTGTTCGCATCAAGGTTTTTTTGTTTGTTGGGTAGGTATGGAGATCGCTGCGATATGGTGGAAATAATAACTTCGGGTGTGATTTTACTAGGTATAATCTCGCAAGGTGCCATGAGATTGCTAGAGGATTAATGATGTTGTGAGCTATTAGCTGAGCCAAGGTCTTTATTTATGCTTATGATTTCCTTGTTTTAAGGGTTCAGACTTTCAGAGAGTTTTTTGACTTTTGTCTCATTTGAAGAAGCCTTTATGTTGATTTAATTTAGTGAATGATAGACATATCATATTGTGCCTATGGCCTCTGTGATGGTTTTATTTGTAGCTTAATATATATTGACTTCTATGTTGTTTCTAAGTTCAATAACTTCTGTGATATTTGTTTTGAGACTTCGTAGATTAAACTATGTTTTTAGACTTGTTATCTACCAAATGAATAGTTGAAATGAATGAGTGTTATGTTGGATTATTCTCTTTAATGGGTATGGGTGTGTAGATTATTGAATGGGCTTTAAAACCATATGTTTCTAGGTTTTATATGTTGTTAAATGCTTTTCCAAAATGTTCTGGCGCATCACCTAAATAGTGTAGACCATTTTGTTTTAAGTTTCATCCTTCCCTTTTCCTCCCCAATTATAATGAAGAGTTGACTTCTTAAACCCAGAGGTCATTCAGTGAGTTTGGCACAATAGGTCCCCCATCAGCGAATTTCCCATAAGGGTGTTCACATTTAAGGTAAAATTTAGAGTCAATAGTAGCTTAACTCAAGTTAGACATGATAGGTTTCTTATCTTTCCTAACTATAACATTGTCAATATTTGGAGACTATCCTCTCTTGTAGGGATAAACTTTGACCATAGTCTTTTTATTTTTATTTGGAAAGCCACTTGACCTAAATCGCTTTATCCCTTCAAATTAAAAAAGATGTAGACCCGATTTCTTGACCTAAAGAATCTAATTGTAGATCGGTGGAAAGTCGATATCTTAGACTAAACTATATCTAAATTAGTTTGTAATCTTAAATTTATTAAAATGGAGTTGAAGGATTGGAATAGGACATCCTTCGGCAATATTTTCTCTCATAAGAAGGAAGAAAAGGAACAAATTGAGAATATTCAACCTAAAATGGGTATGTTGGGAGCCACTGATGATCTCTTCTAAAAAAAAATGTGCTTAGTGATATTCATAATCTAATAGAGAAAGAGGACATTTATTGGAAATGAGGATCTAGAAACAAATAGATAAAGGACAACACAACACCAAGTTCTTTCATTAGTTGGCCCTCAAGTATAAGACCTCCTAAGAGATAGCTAACCTCTAAAGAAGCTATGCATTTGCAAGCTATGAGGCTATTTAAGGACCTCTTAATCCATCAGGTGGCCTTAAATACCCAATTGGAAGCCTTATTGGATCAAGTCCTTTAGGTAATCCCATATTCTTTCCAATTTGGATTTGCAAACTGTGGAAAGACTAAGCATACTGGAGGAAGTAAATCATATTGTGATCTCCTTAGATAACTACAAAGCGCTTGGTCCCAATGGGTTCCTATTAGCCTTCAACCAAATCTTTGGGTACATTGTGGGTAAAGATGTTGTTCAGGATGTAAAAGATTTTTTTCATTTTTCTAATCTACAAAAGTAATTAAATCACACTTTTTTAGTTCTAATTGCCAAAGGAGCTAGAGAAAATACAATGTTTGATTTTAGACCCATTAGCCTTTTATAATACCATCTACATTTTTTTCTCTATATTGATGGTCCAATGTGTTTAACCCTTTCTAGAGAATATGAATCATGGTAATCCTATTGGTGCATGAAACCATCTAATCTATGAATCAAATTAATAAAGAAAGTGTGCTTTTAAAGCTATATATATCCAAAGATGATGATAAATTATCATGGAGATTCTTGTCCTAATTTCTTCAAAAATATGGGTTTTAAGATAAATTATTAAAATTAATAGAATTATATGTCTTCACTTTGTCTTATTTAGTTATTTTCAATAGTAGCCCCCAAGTTAATTTCAAAGCTTCCAAGGGTTTAACACAAGGAGACCCTATTTCACGCTATCTATTTATCATTATCATTGAAGCTTTGGGTACAAATATCAAAGAAAGTATTGTTAGGGGTCATTTAAAAGGGTTCAATCCTTCCTCGCTCCTTCAACCTATTTTGCACTAAAAATTCATGGATGATACCTTACTTCTAGGAGAAGCCTCTATTATTGAAGCCAATGAATGCTTTAAAATCATCTTTGACTATGTCAAATGTGAGGATTAAGGTATCATCTACCCTATAAATCCTATGCCAAGGTTCCAAAATCCTTGGAAATTTCCCTAAGGCATAGAGGGTGTATTGGAAAAATATTTTGTAATATTTATACTCAATATTGTTTGTAATACATTCATGAGGAGTGATCAGTTCCACTAGCAATGGTAAAGGTGGTTCTAAACACAATTATTTAATATTATATTGCTCACATGTGGATGCCTAAAATAAGATAATTAATGAATTATGGAGCTGAAAAATGGGAGACCTTTTGGCTTCTCCAAGTGGGAGCTTGGAAGAGGCAACATGTGTCTCTTGGCATTCTATTATGTATTATATTTATTGTAATGTTTATCTTGCAAGATTGGATGCCCAAGTTGGAGGGAAAGTGTTAGAGACAAAAGTGTTGACCTTTAAGCTTTTGTGGAAGTAATCAAAGAGTTGTGGTCGTCAGGAATGAATAGCCTTTTTTTAACACCTTTATTGGTGGTTTTGGAGGGCTTCCAATTCTATAAATTCAGAGCTTTAGATGTAGAATGCATCAAATGATGAATATTTGAATGCAGAGTAAATTTTTAGGAAGAAGGATAGGCAGGAGGTAGAAGGAGTTTTTTTTGTAGTTACTTAGGTCTTGCCATGTAGGAGGCAAAGAGGAGAATGAAATTAAATCTATTGTAATCATATTTATTGTTGATAATTTATACCTAGACTCCCTTCTTGGATTTCTTTCCCACAAAAGTTTCTCCATGAGAATCTAATAGCTTGTCAGGTAGTTTCATTTTAGCTATTCTAACTATTGTTTTTGCTATTGTCACTATGATATTTTATAATAACTTATGATTTAACATTGTTATGATCAAAGATGTTATGTTTTGTTAGTAATTTTTTTGTTTTTTCTATCAGCTCAATTTGATTGTTTTGTTGTTATTAAAGATTTAGACCATTATTTTCTTTGTTTATAGTATCAAAAATGTTATATAAATATATTTCTATAAAAAAAATATTAAAAATTAAGAATCAATTTTTTAATTAGCATTAATATGGAGCTGCCAACATTTTCAAAGTCAAAACTTCTGCTCTAACTCTTTTCCTTTGGGTCACTTCACCAAATCAAAGTCATTAATGCATGGGGAAGTTTCAGTGCAACATGTATTGTTGAGCTGCAATGCAAGTGATATATGGGAAGAACAACAATTTATCTTTTCCCATCCAACTTTTATCTTCCTAGTTATAATAATAAGACCTTGCAAAATATTTTCAATTCATAAAAAGAAAGAGCTGGGAAAGTGAATGGCTAGAAAGAAAAAACCCAGTAAAAGAAAGATATGACACGCTAACACAAAACACATGTATATTGGACGAAACAAAATTGCCCTAGTACACACGTTCAAATTGACCTTTCTTTTACTGGGCAAATAAGTGTATATACATCTGTTGCCCTAGTAAACATTCAAATTGACAAGGACACATGACTTGTTATGGTTATTGTTATACACATGAAGTGTATAAACATTCAAATTGCCCTAGTACACACGTTCAAATTGACAAGGACACAAGGACAAGGACCAAAGAAATTATTATTTGAAGATGGAACCCGTCCTCTACGCTGAACGACACATGACTTGTTATGGTTATTGTTTAGGCTTGACTTGACTGATATTGGTCCTATTCAAATTATCATAGGAAATACCCTCTCCTATAGCCCCAGCATACTAATTCATTTTAGTGCATATAACCTTGTCCTCTAGTTTGCGTAGCTTTATGTTTATTTCATTTATTTCAAATTTTACTTTTTTATGTTTAATTTTCATACTTATAGTGATTGTTGTTTGTTTCATTCACAAATCAAAAGTTTTCCTTTTTGAGATGAGATTTTAGGGAATATAATTTATGAACATCATTTTTTATTAGTTAAGATCTAATATTGGCATCAAGTATCAAAATACACTCAGGTGCAATTGCATCAAACTTAGTTACATTAGTGTCACTAACATATGCATCTCTATTTGGTATGCCTTTGAGCTTTGTACGTTGACAAAGAGGCTTGATGATGTAGGAGCATCCCTGGTTCTTGGCATCAACCAAAAATATTTCTTTTCAATTTGTTTTCTGTTTTGCAGTTTCAACATTTCTTTCTTCATTTTCTTGCATTAGCTCACCGGATCTTGTGGAGCTAGATTTTACTTATGGACATGAATATCTTCCTTACCCCAGTTTTGTGAGATGTTTGGATCTTTTTCTAGCAAATTCGCGCTTCTGGATTTTGAGACAGTTTTCTGGCTTAGAACACTGGAACCGCTTGGACCTATTTTTCTATTAACAAATATTGGGGATCCTTTCCGTAGCTTGAGGAGCTTCAGTTAGTTGTTCCAATGTTCCTTGGCATGCGACCGACTTTCCATTTGGTCCACACTTCTTCCTTTGTATTTTCTGAAGGATTTTCATTGGCAGAGGCTGACTTGGTGGTTTTACACATTTGATTTTATTCATCGGTATTTGATCCTTCTTAGGTCGATGCAGATCCCTCTAGATCATATAAATCAATGTAATTTAGCTTGTAGAACACATATTTTAGAATAGGGAAGATCTATCTTGAGATTCAATGGTCCGGAGTTGACCGATTTTGTAAATGAGCATGTATGTATTCAAGATAGTGAGATGAATCTTGTAGTCTGCATGTTGCCGATAGATTGTAATTGGTTTTCATGATATAATTTAATCAATTATGCATTGCCTCCATCATCTTGTCTTCTTTCCATTATGTTTTACTCTTGTTACATGGTCCAGATTGATCTCCTTGAAGGTCCCTCCTAGCGTGACAACACCAAGTGGTATCAGAGAAAGATTTCATTTTGGAGATTGCGTTGTCCTAAAGATTTTGTTATAAGGTGATGAATTGTGGATCCAACCTGCAACTGTAGAGGATTAGCATGAAGATGGTGCAAAGAGGAAATAGAAATGGTGGAGCACATGGAAATGCAAAACCTACTATGATGGAAATTGATGCAGGAGCATCCCTGGTTCACAACAATCTTGCATCAACCAAAAACATTTTCTTTTCTGTTTGGCTTTCTATTTGCAGTTTCAGTGTTCCTTTCCATGTGTCCCAGTTTTGGCCTATTGGATCTTGTGGAGTTGGATTATACTTGAAGACTTGATCATATTTCTTGCTTCCAAACCGCATCTTATTTGGATCACTTTCTGGCAAGATATCGCTACTGGTTTCCATGAGAGTTTCTTGTTATCGGTTGCTTGAGACCTATTTTGGTGATCTATCGGAACCCATTTAGACGCTTGCGGAGTGTTGGACGTTGATCTCGATGTTTTTTGGCATGTGGCTGACCTTCTATGTTTCATCCTTTGGATTTTCCAAAGGAATCTCTTGGCGGAGGCCAACCTTGTTCATTTTGCACTTTAAGTCTTGTTCTTCAGGTTTTGAGCCTTTTGGGCTGAGTGGATTCTTTGGATCGATATATATATATATATATATATATATATATATATATATATATATATATATATATATATATATATATATATATATAGTTGTAATCATGATTTAGAATGAAATTGATTTCAATATCAATTAGAATCAATCAGAGATAGACTATGCCCAGAAGATAGATCTTTTGATTCAAGATCTCAGTGTGACCTATTCTACCAGGCCTATGTGTTGGTATGTTGTAACTCGATTGTTACCAGTTGGATGTAATCAAATTTCATGCAATAAAACTATCTATTTTCCTTTGCCTCCATCATTTCTGTGTGTTTCCATTATGTTTACTATTGCTGATAGGTTTGGACTGATCTCCTTGAGGTCCCTCCTCACCAGGGACTACTTCAAGTGGTATTAGAGAGAATTTTTGTTCCAGTGGTTGTGTGTCCTGAATTTTTTTGTAGGGTGGCGGATTGTGGTTCCGACCTACAATTGCAAAGGACTAGCATTAATCAATAGCACAAAGAGGAACTAGGAATGATGGAGCGCGTGGGAATGCAAACCCTATTGTGATGGAGATGTTGTGAGGAATAGCAGTTCAGTTAGAAGCCATGGAGATAGCCCAGAGAAGAGGTCGACATATTGAGGATGTGAGCAAAGATGAAGGAGAAGAAGCCCTAATAGAACAAGTGAACCTACCGGCAGTTGATTCGGATGAAGAAAGGTTTTTAAGGGTTTTGAGTACGGCGAGCACTAAACCTCATTTTACCCCATCACAATATGATGGGAAGTTAGATTCAAATGAATTGATGGATTGGATCTTGGAGATGGAGAAGTATTTTGATTTTGAAAACACTGCAGAAGAGAGGAAGGTGAAATATGTTTGTACCCGGTTGAAAGGTCATGCATCTCTTTGGTGGGAGAACTTGCAAGTTGATAGGCAAAGAAGAGGTAAAGAAAAAATTGACATGGGATAGGATGATTTCTAAGTTGAAGTCAAAGTTTGTCCTTGTGAATTATCAAGTGGATTTGTTCTGAAAGTTGTAGAACCCGAGACAGAAGGAATCTAGTGTGAAGGAGTACACCGAAGCATTTTACAAGTTGAACATCAGATCCAAAAATGTTGATGATGAATTTGAACAAATTGCAAGATATTTGAATGGATAAATGATGTATATACAAGATGAACTCAGTAAGATCAAATTGGAGAGTGTTGAATAAACTTACTAGTATGCACTAAAGGCTGAAGAGAAATTGAACAAAAGACATGAGCAAAGACAAAGAAGTAGAGGTGGAAGGTTTACCAGAGGAAGATTTCAAGGAGAAAGAGGATATATTAGAGGAAGAGGAACCCGTATAGATCAGAATAAGGACAAGGAAGTGAGCAAAGAAGTTAATTCATATCGGAAGGATGATAGAAATTTCTACCGAAGGAGAGAACCGGATGGTTATTGGAATGAGAACTTTCAAAGACAAGAAGAGAGGGTATTTAGAGGAGCCTGCTTTAAATGTGGAGGAGAAGGACACCATACATTTGAATGTAAGAAGACAAAGGCTACTAGAAGAGCAACAGTAGTGGAAGAAAACCCCACTGGATCAGACAATAAACCGGAAGATGGAGAACTGTTGATGATGAGGAGATCTTTGTATCATACCGGAGGAGATGAAGAACCCTTGCCAAGGAAGAATCTGTTCAAGACCAGATGTAAGTGTTGTAAAGTTGTTATTGATAGTGGTAGTTCAGATAACCTTGTTTTAGAAGAGATGGTGAATAAGTTAAAATTGGAGAGATTGAAATACCGTAAGCCTTATCAGATAGCATGGATTCAAGATGAACATAAGTTGTTAGTAAGTGAATAGTGTTTAGTAAAATTAAAAATTGGGAATTATCATGATGAAGTTTTGTGTGATATTATGCTTATGGATATTTGTCATCTTTTGTTGGGAAGACCTTGGCAGTTTGATAGATAGGAAATACATGATGGGAGGAAGAATACATACACTATTGTGGCCAATGGGATGAAGAAAACCTTGTTACCTTTGGAAGAACCCTTGAAGAATGAAGTCTATATGAATACCATAATCTATTTAGTAGATGGGAGGAAATTCATGGATGGACTGAGACATGAGAGTGTGTGTTTTGCCTTAATTCCTAAAAAGACTGAGAGGCCAAAACCAGAAGGAGAACACTCGACAAAGATAAGAGATTTTCTAACAAAATATGAGGACATCATTTCAGATAATGTAGTTGATGGATTGCCACTTATTAGAAGTATTAGTCATTGCATGGACTTGGTTCCCGGAGCTAGTTTGCCTAATAAAGATGCACACCGGTTGATACCGACATAAAATAAAGAACTGAATAGACAAGTGCAAGAGTTGTTGGAGAAAGGTTTGATCAGGGAAAGTCTGAGCCCTTGTGCAGTACCATCAGTATTAGCACCTAAGAAGAATGGAGAATAGAGGATGTGTACCGATTCAAGAGCAAAAAAAAAGATCACAGTGAAATACCAGTTTCCTTTGCCTAGGATGGATGACATATTAAACTGTTTGAGTGGAGAAAAATACTTTACAAAGATAGATTTAAAGAGTGGATATCATCATATCAGGATCAGAGAAGGTGATGAGTGGAAGATAACATTTAAGACAAATGAAGGACTATATGAATGGGTCGTGATGCCTTTTAGATTGAATAATGCATCGAGTACTTTCATGAGGCTGATGAATGAGGTATTGAAGAAATTATTAGGTAAGTTTGTTATTGTGTATTTGGATGACATTTTGATTTTTAGTAAGACAAAAGAGGAGCATTTGTTGCAGTTAAGATAAGTTTTATAGAGGTTGAGCGAAGAAAAGTTACTGATCAATATCAAGAAGTGAACTTTCATGAAGGATGAGTTAGTCTATTTGAGCTTTGTGATATCTGAGGATGGTTTGAAGATGGACCCTGAGAAAGTGAAATCCATTGTTGAATGGCTTACACTGGAAAGCATTGGAGAGGTAAGGTCAGTTCATGGGTTGGCTAGTTTTCACCATAAGTTTATCAGAAATTCTAGTTTAGTTTGTAACCCTATGACTGAGACCATGAAGGGAGATCTGAAGGAATTCAAGTGGACCACCGGAGCAAACAAAAGTTTTGAATTGTTGAAACAGAAAGTGACTCAGCAGCCTGTGTTGGCTTTACCAGATTTTAATAAGGTATTTCAAGTGGATTGTGATGCAAGTGGAACACCAATAGGAGAAGGTTTGAGTCAAGAAGGGAGAGCAGTAGCATATTTAAATGAGAAATTGAATGATTCTTGGAGGAGATATTCAATGTATGATCAAGAATTTTATGCCATAGTTCAAGCCTTGAAGAAATAGACATTACTTGTTGCCTAAGGAGTTTGTATTGTATACAAATCATCAAGGTTTGTAGTATTTGAACAGTCAAAGTAAGTTGAATCAAAGACATATGAGATGGGTAGAATTCTTGCAGAGTTACACCTTTGTGTTGAAGCATAGAAGTGGGAAAGCTAACAAAGTTGCTGATGCATTGAGTAGGAGAAGGAATTTGCTAGCAGAGATGAGAATGACAGTATTAGGTTTTGAAGATTTGAAGACCTGGATTTCGTAGAACCTTGGAAAGCATGTTGAGAACTGGTTATGGTTGATAGAAGAAAATGGTTGGATAATTTCATTCAGGATGGGATGCTATTCAAGGGAGTTCAGTTATGCATACCTAAGAGTTCCATGAGAGAGAACCTAATAAAAGAGAAGTGTAGTGGATGTTTAACTAGACATTTTGGCATTGATAAAACCATTACATTAGTGAGTGAGAAGTACTTTTGGCCCCAGATTCTTAAAGATGTTAAGAGATATGTGCATATTTGTAGAGTTTGTCAAGTTGAAAAAGGTAGTAGTTAGGATGTGGGATTGTATAAAGCTTTGACAGTACTGGTAAGACCTTGGGAGGATATAAGCATGGATTTTGTACTTGGATTGCCTAAGACACTGAGAGAGAATGATTCTATATTTGTGGTAGTGGATAGATTTTTAACGATGGCTCATTTCATACCTTGTAAGAAAACATCAGATGCATTGCATTTAGTAGACCTATTATTCAAGGAAGTGGTGAGATTGCATGGATTACCTAAGAGCATATTTTTCAGATATAGACACTAAGTTTGTTGGATATTTTTGGAGAACACTTTGGAAGAAGATGAAGACAGATTTGAAGTTTAGTTCTTCTTTTCATCCATAGATTGATGGACAAACATAATTAGTTAACTAGAGTTTGAGATACTTGTTGAGATGTTTAGTGGGAGATTAAACCAAAAGTTGGGATTTGATCCTTACACAAGCAGAGTTTGCCTATAACAATTCAATGACTAAAAGTACTAGAAAAACACCTTTTGAGATTGTTATCGGAGTGCATCCTAGAGGAATAATAGAATTCAGAGACATTAACAGTGAAGACTGGAAGAGTTCAGAAGCAGAAGAATTTGTAGATCACATGGCAGCATTGGGTATTCAGGTTAAACAACATTTGGAAGACATGAATATAAAATATAAGGAGAAGGTAGATGAGAAGAAGAGACATAAGGAATTTGAAGTTGGCGATGAGGTGATGGTATACTTGAGAAAAGAGAGATTCCCAGTTGGAACTTATAATAACTTGCAGATGAAGAAGTTTGGACCCTGTAAGATTTTGAGGAAGTTCAGTTCCAGAAATGCATACGAAGTAGGGCTACTAGATAGTCTAAGTATTTCAACTATATTCAATATTGTAGATCTTCATGAGTACCATGAACTAGAATTTAGTGAGGACAGTGTTGTAGACCTTGAGAAACAATTGCCCTGGAAGGAACTAGATCAAATTGAAGAAATCTTGGACAGTAGGATTGGGTGCAGTTCCAGGAACAGTCAGTACAAAGAATATCTTATGAAGTGGAAGAGAAGACCAGTCGAAGATTCATCTTTGATTTCTTAGGTTGAGGTAGACCACCTTGGTTTCCCTCTAACCCTAGCAAAGTGAGAGGCTCACTTTTTCATTAACCCCAGATGTTTGATGTAGGAGCATCCCCAATTCACAACAATCTTGCATCAACCAAAAACAATTTCTTTTTTGTTTTGTTTTCTATTTGCAATTTCAGTGTTCCTTTCTGTGTGTCCTGGTTTTGGCTCACCATATCCTATGGAGTTGGATTCTACTTGAAGACTTGATCATCCTTCTTTCTACCAAACTCCATCTCATTTGGATCACTTTCCAGCAAGATATCGCTACCACTTTCCATGAGAGTTTCTTGTTACCAGTTGTTCCTTTGTTATTAGTTGCGTGAGACCTATTCGGGTGATCTACCAGAACCTATTCTGAAACTTTTTAAGCCTTGGACATTGATCTTGATGTTTGTTGGTGTATGGTCGACCTTTTATGTTTCATCCTTTGGATTTTTTGGAGGAATCTCTTGGAAGAGGCTGACCTTTTTCATTTTGCACATTAGGTCTTGGTCTTAGGGTTTTGACCCTTTTGGGCCAACTAGATCCTTTGGATCGATATATATATTTTTAATCATGCTTTAGAATGCAATCAATTTTAAAGATAAATTAGAATCAATCAGTGATAGACTGTTCCTAGAAGATAGACCTTTCGATTCAAGGCCCCGATGTGACCTATTCTACTAGGCCTATGTGTTGGTATGTTGTAACCCGATTGTTATCGGTTGGATGTAATCAAATTTCATGAAATAAAACTATCTATTCTACATTGCCTCCATCATGCATGTGTGTTTCCGTTGTGTTTACTCTTGCTGACTAGTTTGGACTGATCTCCTTGAGGTCCCTCCTCACCGGTGACTACTTCAGATATGTTGACAGGAATTGCAGCCTAGTTAGAAGTTGTTGAGATAGCTGAGAGAAGAGGTTGACATATTCAAGATGTAAGTGCAGATGAAGAATAAATATCAAAATAACAAGTAGAAAATCCACTGGTGAATGATCCAAATGAAGAAAGGTTTATAAGAGCATTGCCAAGAGCAAATACCAGGCTGCATTTTAGTCCACTGTATTATGATGGGAAGTTGGATTCAAATGAATTATTAGATAGGATCACAAAGATGGAAAATTATTTTGATTTTGAAGGCACCATGGAAGATAGGAAGGTGAGGTATGCTTGTACTAAGTTGAAAGGTCATGCATCTCTTTGGTTGGAACATTTGCAGGTTGATAGACAGAGAAGAGGTAAACTGAAGATCAAATCATGCAAGCAGATGGTTACCAAGTTGAAATCAAAGTTTATGCCAATTGATTATCAAGTGAATCTGTTAAGGAAACACAAAACCTGAAGCAAAAGGAATCCAGTGTGAAGGAGTATAATGAATAATTCTACAAGTTGAATATCAGATCTGGACATACAGATGATGAGGTTGAACAAGTTGCAAGATATTTGAATGGGTTGTAGATATTTATACATGATGAACTCATTTTGATCAAGTTATAGAGTGCTGAAGAAGCTTACCAATATGCCCTGAAAGCAGACAAGAAGTTGAACAAAAGACATGAGCAAACAAAGAGGTAGAGGCAGAAGGTTTTTTGGAGGAAGATTTCAAGGAGGAAGGGGATATTCTGGAGGAAGAGGCACTTGTGTAGATCAGAACAAAGACAAGGAAGTAAGAAAGGATGACATAAATTTCTATTGGAGAAGAGAACCTGATGGTTACTGGAATGAGGGTTATAGAAAAGATGACAGAAGACAACATAAGAGAGTATTTAGAAAAACTTGCTTTAAGTGTGGAGGAGAAGTACATCATTCTTTTGAATGTAGGAAGACAAAAAATACTGGAAGAATGACATTGGTAGAAGAAGACCCTGCCAGATCAGCTAACAAACTAGAAGATGGAGAGTTATTGATGATGAGGAGAGTTTTGTGTCATACTGGAGAAGATGAAGAATGCTTGAAGAAGAGAAATTTATTCAAGACCAAATGTAAGTTATCTAGTAAGTGTTGTAAAATCATTATTGATAGTGGTAGTTTAGATAATCTTGTTACATAAGAGATGGTGAGTAAGTTGAAGTTGGAAAGATTGAAACACCATAAGCCTTACCAGATAGCATGGATTCAAGATGATCATAAGTTGTTAGTAAGTGAGAAATGCTTGGTAAAATGAACATTGGAAATTATCATGATGAATTTTTGTGTGATATCATGCCTATGGATATTTGTCACATTTTGTTGGAAAGACCTTGGTAGTTTGACCGAAATGCAATACATGATGGGAGACAAAATATATACACTATTGTTGCAATTGGAATGAAGAAAACATTGTTACCCTTGGAGAAGCCTCGGAAAAGTGAAGTGTGTACAAACACTACAATCTATTTGATTGATGGAAGGAAATTCCTAGATGGAATGAGACATGAGAATGTGTGTTTTACCTTGGTTCCTAAGAAGACTCAGAACCTGAAGTATGAAGAAGAACAACTAGGAGAGATAAAGAAATTGTTGACAGAGTATGAAGACATCATTTCAGATATTGTGCCTGATGGATTATCACCTGTAAGGAGTATGAGTCATTGCATGCACCTGATTCTTGGAGCTAGTTTGCCTAACAAAATAGTACATCATATGACACCGATAGAAAATGAAGAGTTGAATCGACAAGCGTAGGAATTGTTGGAGAAAGTTTTGATTAGATAAATTTTGAATCCTTGTGTAGTGCCAGTTGTGTTAGCACCTAAGAAGAATGGAGAATGGAGGATGTGTACTGATTCCAGAGAAAAAATTAAGATCATAGTAAAGCACCTATTTTCTTTGCCTAGGATGGATGACATAATGGATTTCTTGAATGGAGCCAAATACTACACATAGATATAATTGAAGAATGGATATCATTAGATCAAGATCAGAGAAGGAGATGAGTGGAAAACAACATTCAAGATAAATGAAAGATTATATGAATGGTTGGTGATGCCTTTTGGATTGACTAATACATCGAGTACTTTCATGAGATTGATGAATGAAGTATTGAAGAAATTCTTGGGTAAGCTTGTTATTATGTATTTGGATGACATCTTGATTTTTAGTAAGACAAAGGACAAACATATGTTGCATTTGAGACAATCTTTGTAGAGACTGAGAGAAGTTGTTGTTAAATCTTAAGAAGTATAGTTTCATGAAGGAAGAATTAGTCTATTTGGGGTTTTTGATATCTACGAATGGATTGAAGATGGAACCTAATAAGGTGAAAGTAATTATTGAATGACCTACGCCAGAAAGCATTGGAGAGGTATGATCATTTCATGGATTGGCTAGTTTCTATGAAAAGTTTATCATAAATTTCAGTTCAATTTGTAGCCCTATTATTAAGACAATGAGAGGAGATAGAAAAGACTTCAAGTGGACAACTGGAGCAAATAAGAGATTTGAATTTTTAAAGTAGAAGGTGACTGAGTAGCCTATGTTAGATTTACTAGATTTTGCCAAAGTATTTCAAGTGGATTGTGATGCAAGTGGAAATGCAATTGGAGCAGTGCTAAGTCAGGAAGGAAGAGCAGTAGCTTATTTCAATGAAAAGTTTAATGATGCAAGAAGGAGATATTCAATAGTTAAAGTGGAGATATTACTTCTTGCCTAAGGTGTTTGTGTTGTATACCGATCATCAAGCTTTGTAGTATATGAATAGTTAAAGTAAGTTGAATCAAACACATCAGATGGATAGAGTTCTTGTAGAGTTAAAACTTTGTGTTGAAGCATAGAAGTGGAAAGTCAACAAAGTTGTTGATGGATTGAATAGAAGGAGAAATTTGCTAATAGAGATGAGAGTGACACTGTTAGGGTTTGAGGAGTTGAAGGCCTTGTATGATGATGACACAGATTTTGCAGAACCTTGGAAAGCATGTAGAGAACTGGTTATGGTGGATAGAAGTAACTAGTTGGATTATTTCATTCAGGATGGGATGTTATTCAAAGGAGTTCAATTCTGTATACCTAAGGGGTCTATGAGGAATAATGTTATAAAGGAGAAGCATATTGGAAGGTTAGTCTAACACATTAGTGATGACAAAACAATGGCTTTGGTGAGTGAACATTACGTTTGGCCTTATATTCATAAGAATGTCAAGAAATTTGTGCAGAGCTATGGGGTTTGTCAGATTGCAAAAGGTAGTAGTCAGAATGTGGGATTGTATAAGCCTTTGACAATTCTAGAGAGACCTTGGGAGGACATAAGCATGTTTCATACTTGGATTGCCTAAGACACAAAGAGGGAATTGTAGACGTATAAAAATGACCACTTTCCTAAGTGAATATTTAATATTCATTTTAACCTCATTCCTCTATTTAATTAAATTTTATTTAATTAAATTCTTCATATTCATCTATTTAATTAAATGAATTACTCGATTTATTTAATTAAGTTCACCTAAGCCTTTCATAACCTTTAATTAAATAAATCACTTTATTTAATTAATTTATCTTTCTCTCCTTTTAATTAAAATTACAATTAAATAAATTGATCCTTGCAAGTAAATAAATCTAATTTATTTATTTAAATCCCCCACTTGTATTTATGCAAGTTGCATCTATTTTTGTTGAAATAAAGTAATTTATTTTAATTAAAATTCCCCTCCATCCACTTGCAAAATCCTACATCTCCCACTTGTTAGAGTATTCAGGTATTTACTTGATTAATTAAACAATATTTGTTTAATTATTTAAGTTCCCTTTATCTCTTTTACACTTAAGCTAACTTTAGGTGCATAATAATTAATTCTTTTATTAATTATTATGTGCAAACCTAGGTTTTCCCTTTTAGGGTTTCTTGACCTATTAAAGGTTGAGTTCATTCTTTTCATTTTATGAAGAAGAAACTTTTTTACATTACACATGTTCTGAATATTGAGCTCTCTCTTTTTGAGCATATTTTCTATGTATTTCTTTCTTCTATGATTTGTTTCCTTGCTTCTCCTTGTAACATGTTTTTCAGCTTGTAGAGATCATTTGGGCTCCTATGGTGTTGTATTTTCTCAACTCCAATATGACATCAGAGCTTTAGATCTGCAACTATCTGTTCTTGTTTTGAGATTTTCTGCATTGGAAGTAGACCTGGGGTTTCAGGAATTGTTTTATGTACTTAGTGATTGGCCTTTTTTAGCACTTTGGGCCTAAACAGACCTCGCCATAGTGCACAAAAGGCCCAAAAACCCCTATGGTCATATAAAATTTGACCTATTTTGGTTCCTGAGCCTCAGGGAGTATTTTTTTCTTAGATCCAAGCCGTACAGCTCTGGCACACAAATAAAAAAAAATTCAAAAAAAATAAATTTTTTTGCCTTTTTATGGCATGCAGGCCGAAATTTGTTTTTTTTGTAAAAAAGTTGAATTTTTTTTTTAAAAAAGGTAATTGTTTTTTTTGCAAAAAAATTTTTTTTTAAAAAGTTTTTTGGGGTTTGTTTTCAGAGGGTACTGAGCTGACAGTCTAGCCACTGTACAGTGACCGGACTTGTCAGTCCGGCCACCTGTTAGCCCTGGCTCATCGGCCTTAGCGGCTTCCGCCTCCCTTTGGTCCTCCAACAACTTTCTCCAGCCCCCGTCGATAGCTTTCCCCGACAACCCTGGTCTCTCCTGGCCCCACTGCCGCACTCCGCTCCTGGCCCACCGCCAGCCGCTGCCTCTCTCGGCCCTGCCACCATGCATAGCTCATAGCCCACTAATACATTTGGGTCAAAATTTTGATGGCAAATCATCAGGATTTTGACACAATTTCGTCGCACTACCGACAAAAAATGTCGTCGAAAAATTTATGTCAAAAGTTCCAACTATCCTTGTGGTCGTCACAATTTCGACATCACCTCCAACCTTTCCGACGGCTGCCATGGATGCTCATACCCCGAAAGAATACCGTCGCGGTCATTGGAATTTCGACTCCAAAGGGTAAAATTCTGATAGAGGAGTCTCGTCAGATGCACATCATCCTCGTCGGAACTCTCCTCGAGGTCATCATACGATGGCCTCCAGGAGAGTTTTGATGAGGATGATGTGCATCCGACGGCACTCCTTTGTCAGAATTTTACCCTTTGGAGTCGGAATTCCGACGATAGGCCAATTTTTTGGAAAAAAAAAATTTATAGAAAAAGATTGACATTGGTATCTCTCTTCTATCTCTCTTCTCTATCCCTCTCTACTATCTCTCTTCTCTCTCCCCTCTCTAGGTCTCTTTCTCCATCCCTCTCTTCTTCTCTCCCTCTCTACTTCTGTTTCTCTACCCTCTCCAGGTCATTATCTCTTCCTCTCACCCACTCTCTCTCTCACCTCTATAGGTCTCACCTTCCATTCCTCCATTATTACCCATGTTGTCAAGTTGCAAGATATTTCCCAAAGTACTTGGTTGCTAGGGTTGATTTGCTTAAGTGTTGGAGTCGGAGTTAGATGAGACCTGCATGATTAAGTTGTATTAAGTGATCAAGTCACCAAGATCTCAATTGTAAATATGACTAGGTTCTAGGGTTTTAGGGTAGCATAGGTCAAGATTGAGGTATGGTGATCAAGAATTACCTTCCAATGACAAAAGACATCCAAATGATGAAGAATGAAGGCGATGAACTCATACAAGTTTGGAGGAGATAATTTGACTAAGTTAAAATTTTGTTTAAGTCATGGTCATGATACTAGCTTGCTCATCAAGAGCAATTTGTGTGAATGAACCCTAGAAATGTGCCCATTCTAGAGAAGCAAGAATTCCAATAAAACCTAAGGCAATGCTAGTAAGGGGTAAAAATTAAAGAATTAGGGTACAAAAAACAAAATTTGGCTAAGTCGAGATGTTGCTCAAGGATGACCTAGATCATGGAGTGTAAATCAATCATGAAACATGAGAATGGATAGGTCTTGACCCAAGCAACATAAGTCCCCCTTGTGATTCCAGCAGATATCACATCACAATCATTGAGCCTATCTGTAATATAAAGTCAAGACCTGACTATTGGAATCTTGGAGTCATCCCATTTGATCATGTAGTTTAGCACTTGGGAGGATTTTGTTCAAGAGAGGATAGAATACTTAGTATTTTATTTTGTGTTGCATAGTGCATAAAAAACACATCAACAAAAACCATTGAAAGGTTTGGTTAAAGCCTTCGAATCATAATCTCTACGAGAAGCTATCAAGAGTTCCTAGAATTTGGAAACTTTAGTATCCAAGAACATAATTCATAAGGCACCACTTTTAGAGCAACCAAAGAAGCCTATCAATGTAATATTTTATTTACCTTGGATATGTTTTATCCTAAGTGTGATATTCCACTATTAAAAAGCTTAATTAGGTAATATTTTTACTTAGGTAGAATAAGATAATGAGTTGCACATTCTCCTTCTTTGATTGAGATTCTACTTTTTCCTTGTCACAAATTTGGAAACTTGGATAAGCAATTTCTTTTTTTGGTTTTCTACCTCTTCATGATCCTCATGGATTTGGAATCTTGGAAGCTATATATTGTAGGTTTTTCCTTGATTAACGTATCAAATGAAACTATTGTGAGATTTCATATCTTAACATACCAAGGGCTTAAGTTTGGGGATGATAGGGGGATGATGAAGGGGGTGGGGTGGGATGCAAATATATATACAACTTAAAAAATTAATTATAAAAGGATGTGTATAGAATAAGTATAACAACTATAAATAAAACTTTTCCACACTATGTAAATTTTACAATAAACATTAAAAATATGTCAATGATTGCATTGAAATTTGAACATTAACAATGGTGGTAGAGTTTTGGAACTTTGGGAACAAACTAAGAATAAGTATAAGAATTGCAGATGAAACTTTGGCATACTAAGTGTTTAAACGAGTCAACATAAAAAAAATGGAAACAACTGCATTAACAATAAGAATGGTGGGTAGAGGTTTGGGGTCAATGGGTAGTGCCCCTTGTGGGGGGTTTGGGGCAGAGCCCCCATCAAGGTTAGGGGGCATTGCCAAACCTTTAATACGGATGACATTTCCACTATAATTTCACCATTTTTGTTTAGAATTGGAATTTCTAATTGGGGGCCATGGGAGACTCATAGGCATCCTCAAGATGGTCAAGAGACTCCTTGGAGTCCCTAGGATGTCCCTAAGTGGTGCGGCAAGGGGATGTTTCCCCTAAGTATTGCATCTTGAAAAAATAGGGATTTTGGAGGGGGGGAAGGGGTCCCCATGTTTCAATGGTTTCAAAAGGTTCTAAGTTTTTTTTATCTTGTCATAACAAAATATACTCCTCTTGCATCCTTGGATGATTTGAAAATTGAAAACAATTTGACGAGAAAAAACTAACTTCTAAAGTTTAGACTTAGTTTTCTTTTTTTATCCAAGTCACTACAACATTTCAATGATCAAAGTAGCTTTTTTTTGGTGGTTTCAAAGCATCCAAAAGGCTTGAGAAATTCAATATTATCTTTCACTCCACCAAAATTGGAGATCAAGAAGCATGCTCACAAACAAGGATTTGTTTGTAACTTAAGGCAATCGACTAGTTTTTGGGGCATTTTCAAGTCTAAAGAACCTACCATTGTGTCAAAAAGGCCCATAAGATTGTTGGCATATGGACACTCCAATGAGACATTGTGTGTGATTGAAGGTTTTGTCATTAATGGCAACCTTGCAATCCTATGGCATCGGCAAGACATTATACCGGCAAAGCATTAGACAGGCAACCTTGCAATCCTATGGCACTGGCAAGACATTCTACTAGCAAAGCATTATTCAAGCAAGATAGTGCACTGACATCAGCAAGATCACTCTACACTAGCACCGACACCGGCACAGAAGAAAAGATGTATACTGGCACAGAGGCCGACAAGATTTTTGATATGTAATATTTTTTTTATTATTGTAAGCCGACTTGGCAAATTGTAAAATGACTCTTGTACATAAAAAAGATCATTGTAGACATTTGTAGGATATTGATAGGAATCAAAAAGAAAATTATTAGGTAGACCTAATATGCGAATTATAGGTCAAGGGTATATGTAAAGAACAGAGCAAGAACTAGTATTGAATCTGGCATTAAAGGTGCTATTGTAAAGTAGTACAGATCATTGGATTTGCATAATCCTCATTGTAAGTCAGTGTGACTTCTTATTGAGCAGTGTGTTGTAGGTAGTTGGCCTTCCTGCATGTGCAGGCCCCTATTATAAGTAATATTCTCTTATTGGCCAGTAAGTGAATATTGTGGGTCACAAATCCCACCGAGGTTTTTCCCACACCGGGTTTCATCGTTAAACATCTTACGTTATGGTGTTCTTTTCATGTGGATGTTTTTGGTTCTATTAGTTACATTAATTCTTGCATACCGGTACATTGTTGCTTTATGTTCTGCATGTTCTGTTTTAAGAAAATCACATTACCGGTCAGATACTGATTCACCCCTCCCTCTCAGTATCTGTGGGAACCCTAACAATTGGTATCAGAGCCTGGTCCTTTATTTTCAGAAGCCGAACAGCTTGAGGAAGATCTTGGCACCGGTAAAGATGGAAAATCTGATGAAGCAACTTGAAGGAGCTCTTACTGACTATGATGCAGAGAAGTTGAAAAATATCAAATTAGAAGATGATTTAAAAGCAACTCAGGACATTATTCAGGCACTTCAAGAAAATCTTAATGTTACAAGAAATAAGAGAAGAGAACTTTGTGAAAAATTGCAAAATGAGAATGATGAAAAGGAATCACTTAATGATATGATAAGCAAATTGAAACAAGAGATCATGACAACAAAAAATGAAATGTAGGATATGACTATGAGATTTTGCAAAGAGATTGAGGACAAAAAGAAGAATGAAGAAGAATTGACCAGGAGACTAAGTGATGTAGCAAATGAGAACACAAGACTTAGCTATGAAAATGACATGTTGAAAATAGATCTGATGCATACTCAGAATGACTCGAATGAACTAATGAGACAAAAAGAAATTTTGGAAAGGGAATTGGAAACTACAAATCAACACAAAGAAAAATTCAAGAAAAGCTCAGAAGAACTTGGTACCTTATTGAAGAATCAAAAACCCAAAGGTGACACTTCTGGAATTGGATTTGAAGTTGGAGAAAGCTCTGGTACTACAAATACCCAAGATCACAGCAAACCAGTAAGACCTTCTAATACTTACAAATTCAATGGAAAATGCTTTAACTGCAATAAATATGGTCATAGGGAAAATGAATGTAGATCTAGGAATTATCAGAATATCAATCCTCCCACCAGTCAATGCTCCAAATGCAACAAAATTTGTCATAACTCTGAAAATTGTAGAATGAATGTAAGATGTTATGTTTGTGGAAGATTTGGTCATTTATCAAATCAATGCAGAACACAAATCGGCATAGGTTATGGGAAAGCTATTCAGAAAAATAATGTAACCTATTATGCATGTAACAAGATTGGTCATATTGCTAAAGTTTGTAGAAGTAAAGGTACATCGGTAGACAACAAAATTACTAAGTTGAAAGGTAAAGAAAAGGTTGAAGAGGTTAAGCAAGAATTCTCAAAGCAATGGATTAGAATAGGTGATCTAAATATTAGGGATACTACTCCACCGGTAGAACCAACAAATGCTCCACCGACAGGATAGAGCAATGCTCCACCGATAGGATGTTCTTCATCTAATTGAAGAAAATTATCTTGAGGGTTTGGTAATCTAATGACACATGTGCTATTATTCCCTCAATTAGAGAAAAGAAGTTGAAAAATCACTCATTACTGGCAAATAAAGTTAAGCTAATACATTACCAGCAAGCAATTAATGTGGCAGGTAGCAGAAAAGACTTTATAAAATAAGGTTTTGGCTCCATTTCACTTCACCGAGCATTCAAACTTTTAGAGAGCGCGAAGATTTCCGAGCTAAGACATTTTGAGCAAAGAGGCAAAGCACTTTAGCAATCAATCCATCCAAAGGTAGAAAAAGGAAAAAGGTATTTATCATCATGGCATCCTCCTCTGCACCTGAATTCATAGCAAACCCTACAGTAGTCGAGGTTATAAAATGCCCTAGGCCCATGTTTGAGCTAGTTCCCGAGGTAGCTAAGAAAGATGACAATATAGGTGCCTTTTCCCAAATTCCAAAAGGTGTTGTTTATGCGGAAGACCCTAGAATGTATATTCATTGCAACATAGAGGAATTAGGTGATGAAGAAATTAAAAACATGTATAGGACTATTATATGTGACAATTTCGGAAATGTAAAACTTGAATATAAAGTTGTTGAAACCCTAGGATTCACTAAAATCCTCTGCATTCTTGAATTTCCCAAGGAAGTGATTAAGATAGTTTTAAGTAGGGTTCATGGTTCATTCTTTTGGCTTGACTCAGTGCACAAAATCACAAAGGAAGCTATGAAAGTAGTAACAGGGTTACCTTCCACCGGTAACAGACCTGACAAGACTAAGAAGGTCTCCAATGACCTAGTAATGAAGTTAACTGGTGCAACATCAGACAGAAGGTCTCTGAGGGTTAATGATGTGACCGATACAAATGTTAGATTTGTTAGCATGATTTTAGGGTACAAAGCAACTCATGCAAATAGACTTAACTCAGTCTCCAGTTTATGCATTAAGAGTGCTCATGATATGGTAAAAGAAAATGTGAAAATTGATGTATGCGAATGGTTAAAAGATGAGTTGATTGATAACTTAGCCAAAATCAAGAAGGATAAGAAAGGAACTTTTAGATTTGGAAATCTATTAGTATTTCTAATGCTACACATAACCAAACAGGTTCCTAGAATAGGAAACAAAGATTTTGGATTTGACATACTAGTAGGAAAACAATTATCAGACTTATTCAACAACATGGGTGAAAACAAGGAAAAGAATATCAATGAGTATTTTCAAGCATTAAAGGTCCGAATGAACAAAAGAATCAAACTATCACAGGAAATTGTCAACAAATACAAGGATGATATATGTTTTGTAATAAAAAAGGATGTGATCTGGATAGAAGCAATCATCCCAAGGACAATTTGGGTAATAGAGATGGGTTATGAGACCGATGATCATATCATTGAAACTTATGCTAAAGCACTTCTGGAAGCACCCAGGGAACCAAAGGAAGAAGTATTTGGTAGTGCTGAGTCCATAGAAAGTCAAATTCAATCTAAGAAGAGAGTGAAAAAGGTTGAGGCATTTGTGAGAAAAGGATCTAGACAAGAAAAAGCCATAAAGGAAGATGTATTATAGAAAACCTACATAACTGAAGATGAGTTGGCAGCCCAACAACCTGAAGCTCATCTATCACTGGTAGGTACTTCCTTAGAAGGAGATATGCTAGCAACTTTCAAAAGAGTTGTTAGGAAAAGAGACCCCTCACCGGCAACCACTCCTTCACCTAGAAGGACAAGGCAGAAGCAACAAGCTATGAGATCTTTGGTCAGAAAAGTCACACCTAAAAAGAAGCTGACACACAAAAAGAAGAAAAAGACAAACACAGACTTGGCCCCTCTTGACATATTACTAAATGAGACCACAGAGGAAGGTAAACTAAAGAACATAGGGGAAATTTATGACACCCTATCGGATGATGAGAAAGGGAAAGTTGAGGAGAGTGTAATATTACACATGGACATGTATAAAAAGTTTTTGATGCAAGTCTTAAATGAAATTCCTAATGAACTATACAAAAAACTTGAGGCCAGAAGGCAAGGAATAATTGAATTAGATAAGAAAATTAAAATAGAAAAACTACTTGCAGTATACCCGGTTAACTCACCTAAAGAAATAAATCATCTGATAGCTCAAGCCAACTGGACAATTTTTTCCATTGCACACCGGCAAATTTCACTGATGGCAGGTAGAGTTACAGAGGTTTCAGAGGAAATAGAAAATGGTTGGGATATATTCTTGGTTGAAAAATAAAAACAAGAAGAATATAGGAATCCCAAGCCCATTCTGGTATATCAGAAGGACAAAGGGAAAGGTAAAGTTGGTGGACCACCAAGTATCAAGATTAGAGACAACTTACCCCCACCTCCTCTAAATACTCCACCAGTAAAAACAACAACTACAGAAGATCAATCGATAGCTGAGAGTATGGATACAGAGGATAATAATCCTAATCCTGAAGTCCTATAAACTGTGAATGTTGATACTCATAAGATCAACATAGTGGTAGATAAGGATATAACAGATAAATCAGGTATAGCCAAAGAGCCTTCGGTAACAGGAAAGATAGAGCAACCGACAGCAGATATAGAGAAAAAGATGGAATCTGAAACACAAACAAAGGAACCAACAAAGCTAAAGGCTCTAGAACAGATGCCACCGGTAAGAAATGAAGTAGGAAAACTAGTGCTTAAAGAAATGTAGACACAAATAGACCTACTAGAGGTTAATACAAGCTTGGTCACTTCCACCAGTACTCAGTTTGTTGGGTCGCCATCAAATGTGACTGAGGTATTACTTGAATCTATCAAGAAAATAACTGATTATAGCTCACAAGCTTATAAAGCAATAGATGATTCAATTCCATTTTTGAAATCAATAGCTCCTAATTGTAATATAGACAATAAATATTCTTTAGGCTAGTTGGATACACTTTGTAAATATATTTCTGGAAATTTTGAGCAAACAAAGGTAGAATCTGTAAAGGAAATTGTAGAAAAAGAGAAACAAAAATTATTTGAGGAAGGAATAAAGAAGTGTAACAGGGAGTTTGACACACTTCTACCGAAACTGTGTAATTTGTTAAAAGAGTACAAAAACCTATATACAAATACATGTAAAACAAACTTTTTGACTGTAGATGTAGACAAGAAAATAAGCAAGGCATAGGATGAGATAAACAAACTTACAAACAATTTTGTCAACTCACCTGAATCATTATCAATTTTTGAAGAAAAGATAGCAAATTTTGAGGAAGAATTGCTCAAATTGGAAAGAGAGAAAGAGAAAATAATAAACAAGGCAAAACTTTTGAGATCTAAACTAAGTCCAAGATTGGACTATTTAGCATCTCTGTGGAAGGAAATTTCAGAGGCACTAACACAAGGAAGAAAAACACCAGTAGAGCACTTGTAGTATCTCACCAGTACAGTAAACAAAACTGAGACAACAATAAAAGACAGTAAGAAGTTTATGGATGGCATAAACTTAATTTTGGGAGATCTTCTTCAGATAATAACTACCCAACTACAAGGTTGAGGTTATGAATTGGTACAACTACAAAATCTACTAACCTTTGTCATTGATGCCAAAGGGGGAGTAGTAGGATGAGAAAATTCAAAAACATAGGGATCATATGCTCAGGGGGAGTTCTCACATTTTTGGTAACTTTTTTTGTTTACACATTTTTGGATATCTTTTTGAAATTTCTCATGAGTGTTGCCATCAATGCCAAAGGGAGAGATTGTTGGCATATAGACACTCCAATGAGACATTGTGTGTGATTGAAGGTTTTGTCATTGATGGCCACCTTGCAATCCTATGGCACCGGCAAGACATTATACCAGCAAAGCATTACACAGGCAACCTTGCAATCCTATGGCACCGACAAGACATTATACCGGCAAAGTATTACACAGGCAACCTTGCAATCCTATGACACTGGCAAGATATTCTACCGGCAAAGCATTATTCAAGCAAGATAGTGCACCGGCATCACCAAGATCACTCTACACTGGCATCGACACCGGCATAGAAGAAAAGATGTATACCGGCACAGAGGCTAATAGGATTTTTGATATGTAATATTTTGTTTATTATTGTAAGCCGACTTGGCAAATTGTAAAATGACTCTTGTATATAAAAGAGATCATTGTAGACATTTGTAGGATATGGATAGGAATCAAAAAGAAAATTATTAGGCAGACCTAATGTGCGAATTATAGGTCAAGGGTATATGTAAAGAACAAAGCAAGAATCGGTACTGAATTTGGCATTGAAGATGCTATTGTAAATCAGTACAGATCATTGGATTTGCATAATCCTCATTGTAAGTGAGCGTGACTTCTTATTGAGCAATGTGCTCTAGGCAGTTGGCCTTCCTGCATCTGCAGGCCCCTATTATAAGTAATATTCTCTTATTGGCCAGTAAGTGAATATTGTGGGTCACAAATCCCACCGAGGTTTTTCCAACACTGGGTTTCCTTGTTAAACATCTTGTGTTATGGTGTTCTTTTCATGTGGATGTTTTTGGTTTTGTTAATTACATTAATTCTTGCATACTAGTACACTGTTACTTTATGTTCTACATGTTCTGTTTTAAGAAAATCACATTACCGGTTAGATACTGATTCACCCCCCCTCTCAGTATCTGTGGGAACCCTAACAAAGACCCCATTTTCTATTAGGCCCAATATGGAAAGCTAATGTACTGAGAGGGGAGGGGTGAATCAGTACTCCAAAACTTTTCTTGAATAATAACTTCACTGTTATGCAAAAATAGAATAGTTCAGTAACATAAAATAAAGTTAAAACAAATAGATAACAATCATACATGATTCACTCCATAACACATATATTTTGGTTATGCAAAAACTCTTGGTTAGAGAGAAAAACTGCGGTGGGGATGACACCCACAACTTCACTACTGCAATAATAAAGAATGCTCAATTAGGGCTACATTTAGCTATTTCTGATATCTTACTCTATTAGGAGTAACAAGATCTATTAGATCTACCTTGCTAAAGGATTTTACAACATTTATTCTGAATGTTGTACCTGGTTAGAGGCTTTACAATTTATAGACTTGATTAGAGTCATTTACCCTATTAAAGGTTTCTCTTTCAACTTCACAATATTACAATAAAATCATTACAAATATCTGTAACTTTACATCTGAAATGTTATAGCAGATTCTATGTGCTCAGAATAGATTACCTTGCTTATAGCATACCTTGGTAACCCATATAGTAACTTGGTAGACCCTTCTGTTTACTCTGATCTTTGACTGTTCTCTAAAAACCTTCTCGGTGACCTCTGTGTCTCTATAACAGTCTTCTTTCATGCAGACATGCACTTAACTCATGCTTTATAAATAGATATCTTAAAACAGTGATCCAATTTATTGCTTCGATCTTACAAACAAGATTCCTCAAATGAATAACTAAACAAAATATTTCATTGGTTAGATTGATCTCATAATCATACACAATCTTCTGGTGCAATTTCCAATGTAATAACGGTTAGATGTGCCTTGATCTTGTAACACGTTTTCATATGCATGTCTAGGTTCAATGTATCTAGTAACACATTTCACTCGGTGAATATCAACTCAGTGTGTCATCTTTACTGCTCGATAGTCATAAAAAGATACTCGGTAGCTAGCTCAATGTGTACTACTTTCTGTGACTACTTTCTTCTGTAACTGACTAGACTGTGCATACCAACTTCTCTATGTATGCTGACTGCATGATTCGATAGTGCTAACCGACTAGAATGTATAGTATGACTTTGAATACAAAAACTAATGGCAACTCAAGATAAGTAGTAACAATCTCCCCTTTTGACATTAGTTGAGATGTTTGATAAAAACTACTTTCAAAGTCATAACTCAAAAATCTATATACTTTGCAAAATGACTATACTTGACAGTATATACAATAGTCAATGAAATAGTATATTCAGATATACTCCCCTTATTATTATTCTGTACATAACTCTGATTTTGCATGCTCGGTTCTGTGCTTGGGTGCTCTGCTTGCTCTGCATACTCCCCTGTATACAACACTCAAAATTGTAGTATCAAAACTATATCACTCCCTAAATATAGTATATTACTCCCCTTATGTAGTATTACTCCCCCTTTTTGACAAACTTCAAAAACTTAATTTCCATCCGGGGGTGGTAACTGATCAAAAATAGATTTATACTTTTTCCAGAATCAGTGAGAGTGACTGAGAGTGCATCCTTTACACTTTCCATTAAAGAATTTTGTGCTTGAATATCAGCCAATAGTGATATTAAGCCATCAAGAGTGCTTCCCTCTTGTGTAGTAGATAGGCATGTAGCTCAGTTAATTTGTTCCTGAACTAATGAGAGATGAGGAAGGAATAATGTTTGGAGTGTCATTATATCCATCCTGATCTCATGTTCTTCATTTCCAAGTTCTAACTATTGAGCCATGAGTTGTTGAAGCTTGGTATAAAAATTCTGAACTGAATTTGGCTCTATGGTCAACTTAGTTGAGAGATCGGTGATCTCTTTCTCAATTGCATCAATTTTATTCTTGATATCTTTAATGAATAAGGAAAATGTACAAAGTTTTCGAAATAAATAAAGAATATGCTTGAGTTGAGGGGACAACTCAGCAATGAATTTGATAAGCTTGACTTTTCCTATAGCTAGAGCTTTTTGTACCTCTTCTATCATCTTTCCAGTAAGCTCTTTGTCTTTTAGCTTGCTCAAGTACTCAAATGCATCAACTCCAGATGTTTCTATTTGATTAAGGAGTTCATCCAGTTGAATGTGGATGGTTGAATCGGTTGACACTGTAGCTGATGGTAGCATATCTGTCAGCAGTGTCTTTACCTTCTGTAGTACTTTATTCTTCTTTTGAATGGCCATCTATTTTTCTTGTTCAACCTTTGCTTTGCATAGTTCACCTTAATCAATAAGTGCTTGCCCCTTTAATTTAGAAATATCCACATTGGGCAACACTATCGGTTTAGTTAAATCAACTTTAAAACTATGCTTTTTCACCTTCTTCTCTTTACCTTTGGTCAGTTGTATCAAGATAATTGCTTGTGAGGCTTGTTGACCCTCGGTAGGTTGCTCAATAGATGCAAAACTCTAGTCTATTCGTGTAGCTATTGTGGTGTCCTTGGGTGTCTCGGTACTGGGGGTCTTAGCTATAACATTTTCAGTGCTTGATGGTGCTTGAGAGGTCTTCTCTTAAGTTGTACCTTCTGCTACTTTAGACTGGTGACCTTCGGTGCCTTGTGCTGTATCCTTAGGAGCTTCAGTAGAGACAGGTGGCTTGACCAGTGGGTAAAGCTAAACCTGTTCTAAAATAGATTCACTAGATACAAGTTTTGCATAGGTAGTGCCTTCTATCATTTCCTGCTCCGGTGCTTCTGCATCCATGACATCTTCATCAATTTGAATAGTGTCAGCCGGGTCTTGCTTGGTAGCATCAGGACCTTGCTTGGTGACATCAGGATCATGCTTAGTGACATCAACAATTTCAGCTTGAGATTGTTCACTGACATCCTTAGTTTTGAAGATTTCTTGCCACTTGGCTTTTGTCTCATTTTCTACATCAATGTATAGCCCATTCATCAATTTTAAGGCTCTTTGTTTGACAAGAAATTTAGAATTGTAGGTTGTCAAATGCTCTTTTATTTCTGCTACAGACATATCAGGAAATAGATGGACTAGACTTCATTCTCTAATTTGTTTCTCTGAGTCCATTGCATATTTCCACCTGTTATCAATATGTAAGTACAATTCACTCGGAAGTGACTTTACTAGTTCTAATGGAGCTAGCCGAAACTTTAGAAGTGTGCAAATGACAGCTTCTCAATTTGTCACTTCTCATCATTATTCCTAGTCTCATACTTGACATATCTAAATCCTACAAATCCACCATATTCTTTAAGATTGGCACAAAAGTTTTCAACACTATGAATATTTACCTTCTTGCTTTTTACAATTTGGAATTTGTTTGCATCATCGGATTCTGTATCACTAGACTCTTTTGCTAGAACGAGTCTCCAAGTAGATTTCTTGTAGGTCTTGGTTACCTTGGGAACAGTAACACTCTTTTATTTCTTACTTCGTGATGCAGCTGATACTCTAGTGTTAGGTCTCTTTGTTGGAGGAGTCAGTAGGACCTTTGGAGTGTCTAGTTTCTTTCTTTTTAACACTTTACCCTTAGGCAACTCGGTGCTCAATGTTATTGCTACCTCTTGAGCTTCTGATTCCTCTTTAGTAATGGCAAGAGTGCCTTTGGTAGGTGTAGAGGAAGATTCTTCTATGAATTTCTCAGATAAAACCTTTATCATCTTTGTAGCCTTTCTTGTAGCTTTAGGTACTACAATGCTCATTTTAACTTTTTCCTTCACTTCTTCATAAGTTCCATATCTCAGTTCAGTAGCATGCCTTGGTAATGTGAGATATGCATCAATTTGCTGTTGTGTGATATCATAGTCAATCTTGTAACCCATTGGTGGCAAAGATTGAGTCCTTGGTTCTACAGGATTCACATAACAGTAATCAGTGTCTACCTCAAAACATATATCTTCCTTATATTTCTCTACCAGCTGTGGTGGAATTTGGTACCTGTTGTGCATCTTCTCTTGAAATTTGCTGAAGTAGTCATCCATGATATCATTAAAATTATCTTCCAACTTCTTGATAAAATCATTAATTTGATGGGTGATAGGTCAGTGTAGCTCCCAAACTACTTTACCGACTGAGGGAAAGAACTTCTCAAAGTAGAAAAACATGCATACAAGAAGTGAACCAAACTTCAGTGTATTTGCCAAGTTGTTCTTTTTTGGCTTCCTTATTGTGTTCAGGTTCTCAAACAAGTTCTTTAGTAGCACTTCACATAAATCAACTTTCATTCCCTTTTTCACTATTTTATAGGCTAAGTCAATTGCTGCACATGGTACACTGTTTTCCCTTGCAGATTGGAAGAAACAGTAACCAATTACTCTAATTGCAAACTTAAGTTCTGCATCAGTGACATTATTCAATTTCAGTCCTCAGTAATCAGATTCTACTCCAGTTAAACTGATTAGCTCCTTCTGTGATATCATCTTCTCTGCTCGTGCATGATCATAGATAGGATACCCGATGATCACATGAATGATTTCCTTGGTGATTTTGAATGGTTTCTCTTCTAGCCACATGAAATCATCATGAACTCTGCTCAAAACAAAATTAACCCACTGGGGTTTGAACACACGAGGATAGATTAGGGCTTCAGTTAATCCTTTGATTATGATGTGTTCATACTTTCTATCCATTTTTCCATCGGTACATAGCTCATCATATGTGTCACTAATCTCAACATGACCTAGTTCTTCAACATGACATTTGGTGAAGAATCTAACATCTTCGCCTAACAAGACTCGATCTGTGTAATGCCCATACCCTAGTCGGACTTGTAAAAACTCGTTTGACCTTGATTGACTTCCTATGTGGCATCCTTGAATGGTAGGTTAACTGTGATACAATGTGTAGTTTAGATAATATAAATAACTGTGCATACTTATTATTGTGCTTTTGCATCGATTCTCGTGTAAATGTAATTGTTTCCTAACCCTTGAGATAAATCTTGAGCTAATGCCTTCATTGAATATGTATTTGTATATGCATGCTTGTATGAATTCATGAGTGCAGGAGATTGCAGGTACAACACCGCTTAGGGCAAGGTTCACCTCCTTTGGGATTTGCAAGGTTGAGTATGCCTCCTTCATCTTTAGAATTCGGATTTAGTGGTCATATAACTCTCGTCTTGCCTTAGCCATGGTTAGGTGAGCTTCGGGTGTGGATTCGTGGGGCTTTCTTTTCATTGGGATGCGTGTCGAGAGATTTGGAGGACTTCCTCGATTTGCATGCTTTGCGCAAGGTAAGTGGAGTTTGTTGTTCTAAGTATTAAATTCAAATTTATGAGTAGACGTGCACATTAGTAATTTAGAAATTTAAATAGGTAGTTTCTTTATACGATTAATCGTTAGTTTAAAGAGATTGCTTTAATTATTATTGTAGCAAGCTTAAGGTGTTTAACTTGGGTTAGTGTGCCCATTTACGCATTTGTAACATTTACGCATTTGTAGTTGAGAAATTAGAATAAATAAGACTCTTGCATTAGATTAGTCATTTATTTAAAAATGTCGCTTTATTATGTTATAGCGAGTTAATTTAATAGCTAATTTTAAAATAATGAATTTAATGAGTTATGCATTTTTGGAAAGGAAAAATTTAAAGTCATTTGGGAGATAGAAATAAATTACTCATTTTCGCATTTTGGAAGAAAAAGGGTAAATTATTATTATTTAAAAGAAATTATTTCCTTTTTACTTGTATAGTTGATATAGTATAAGAAGATTGATTTTTAGAAAATTAAATTAATCAAAACGCCTTACCCAGTCAGAAGTTCCGAAATATAAAAGTAGGCCTAAATTGATATTGTGAGATTAAAATTAGAGATTAAATAAGAAACAGAAGCGTGTTAATTTTAATGAGAATAAAACAAGTTAGATTTATTGAGTAATGGAAAATAATGATTTCCATTCTCATGTTTCTTTTATTTTCAAAAAAAAATATAAATGCCTAATTTCGAAATTGAAAATTAGGCAAAAATAGGGTTTCTCATTTTTAAACTAGTGGGAAATGTTTTTGGGGGCTCTTGGCTTTTGGTCTTTTTTTTTGGAAAAACATGGTTTTTTGGAAAGAGAGATTGGGAATTTTTGGAGAAGGATGGAGTTTTAGAGCAGCAGATTTGGGGGCTCATCATCAAAATCTTTCCAGGGAAGCTTGTTGAGGTAAGAATCTAATCAATAGCTTGAATAAAATGGTTACAAAAAAAAAAAGGGGTTTTGTATTTTTCTTTCTTACAACATTGTTTTTTTTTCAGATTGCCCATTTGATGTTTGTGAGTAAGTTCCTTTGTAGAAAAAAAGGGTAGAGCTTAACTTTTGTTGAATCTTTGTGTGGAAAATGGATTGCAAACATGGTGTGGGATTTGGGGGTTATTCTTCAAGACTCTTCTATTTTGCTTTCTTTTGAAATCCATAATATTCTGGAAATGAAAAAAGAGAGAAAAGAAAAAAGGGAGGAATGGCTGTGACTGTGTTTGTTTTTCAAAAAATGGGGTTGCTGGAAAATACTATAAGTTTGTGGTTTTCAAACTGTGTGTTTGATGAGTCATTCATCCTTTTGAAATACTTACATATATTGTTTTTTTTTTTTTTAAATATATATATATTTATTTAGTAAATTTTGAACTGCATTCTGGCAGTTTTGGGACTGGGTCTGGTTTTGTTATTTTTACCAGAGAAGTCTTTTTAAATATAAAATAAATTATAATGAAAAAAAAAAATATAAAAAAAACCGTTGTTTTTATAACCTCCCCACATTGCCATGGCAGCAGCGCTACCAGAGGTAGCGGACTACTACCAAATGGTAGCAGTGCTACCAAAGGTAGCGGCCTACTACCATTTGGTAGTAGCGCTACCAATGGTAGCTTGGGCTGCCAAAGGGGGAGGGCCCACGTGACCTTCCCTCCTTTTTTTATTTTGAAAAAAAAAGTTTGTTTTTATTTTTATTATATATTAAATGACATTTTTTTATTATTATGTGTAAATTAATAAGTGAAGTTTTAAATTAATGAGAGGAGTTAAATTTAGTTAAGAAGTTTTAAATTCAATCCTCTTTTATATTATCTAATTTTAAATTCAGCTTTCTATGATATTATTTAATTGCAGATTAGCAAATAATATTTGGATGTTGATAACCATCACTTGGTAAATTTATACTTCTTTTATAGATGTTGATTTCTTTTGATTATGTCATGCTCGGGTATTACACAATATTAACATGGGCTAAGTATTAATGATGGATTAATGTGAAGTTTTAAATAAAAGTTAACCTAACAAAACCATAAACTTGATCGACATTAATGGATAGAAATGATATGGAAAAATGAATGCCTCTTCCGGATGATGTCCTTGCAGATTAAATTGTTGTAATAAAATTTGGTTAGGTAATAGTGAGACTTGATATGCTAGTGTTTGGTCATAAGTCGGTCAAACCTCTAGTTAGGGTACCGTCAAACAATAGAATCTAGGTTTGTGGGTTTTCTTTTGGTTATAATTCAATTTGACCCGCGTTTAAAAGGGATCACTATGTAATAATCAATCGAAGTAGATGTTGAATAGTGTATGTGTTCGCCTAAAGGGCAGAGTTGTAAAGACATGTAAATTTGTAATCTTAACTATATTAAATGCCAGAGGGGTCTTGCAGTTGAGCAGACCCGGAGATGTAGCCCTTTAGGGGTGAACTCCAAGATCATATCTGTGTTATGCAACGTTTTTAGCTTACTTTGTTTTATGCTTTAAATTTTCATGTATGGTTGATATCTTGTATAAGTGTATGATGGAAAATTAACGAATTTAAATCAAAAGCACAAAATCAGACTTCTTGAGGAATGTAGTTATTTAGGTTCATTAAACAATGTAAATTGTGATTATGGCAAAGTATTTAAAATATGTTAAATAAAGTTATAATAGTGGAAAGAATCTTGCTAGATTACATCATTGGATTAACTTGTTTTAAGCATGTAAGTCGAACGAATGTGAAAGGGTAGCAAGTTCGAATTAATGTTTTAATTTCTAAATTGAAATCGAAAGGATGAATCTCATATAGGTATTTACCTTCTTACCTTTGTAAATGAGTATCGCCATGTTAATTGTAATTCACTTTATCAGATGAATTTACTTAGTTGTTTACATTTTAATCTTAACAAATAATCTTTATCAGATTAATTTCATACAAGGGTGAACTCAACTAGTATCTATATTTGTAACCTTAAATAAAGAATCTCTTATGGATGCTAAAATGGAACTAAAAAGGGAAGTTTTGGTATAGTTGTTTAAATCTTAATCTTAATAAATGTACCTTCTCATATTAACTTCATATAACCAAAAAGAGTAATATGCAATAAGATAATGGTATTTCAATCCTAATAGAAGGACATCACTATGGTCTTATTATTCAAATCTTGAAATGAAGAATTTCATCTAGCTTACGATATTTTAATTTAAAGGATGCTCTCGTGTGCCCTAATGCATATCCACCTTAATGAAATTAGTCCAATTATTTGCATTATCAAAACTTCAAATGGATTCTATGGCTACTCACATTTTATCTTTCATATAAGAATTACATCTCATTAGTTGGCTATGCACGAAATCAAATGAAGGGATCTCACTCTATTAATTGTAGTTAATCCTTAATGAATGAATCTCGTCTGATTGACCATACTTTTAATATTAAAGGATGAAATCAATTGAGAATGGATACCTTAAACCCAATAGAATGAACTTCATTATATTAAACGCATGAACCTTTTTGGAGGCCTCTTAATGTAAATACGAATTAAAGTGAAATGAATAAATAACCCCTCAGTGGCCTCCTAACCACCCAGAGTAAATGAACGCTTCCTAAAGTTATAAGGTGTTAAACCATTGAACACATATATAATCAAGATCTATGCATTATCTCGTAATTATGATATCCAGTTTAATGGATCTAATGACACAAGTTGAGTTAGGTGTAAGGTTATGTAATCGCGTTGGGAAACTCCTTAGGATCCTTTTAGCATTCCACTGTGTTATCTAGTTAGAGATAACTTCAATCTATCTTAATATTGTAACTTTTCATTTACTCTCTTAACTTGGTTGTAAAAAAAAATAAAAAATTTACACTCTATTTGAGTGTTTTTAACTTAAACCCTTAGGGGTTTCCTAGCGGGGCATTACACTTGGTATCAGAGCCCATGTTGCAACACTGGGATCTCTGGTTTCGCTTGTGCCCTTAGTTGGTGTGTGTGTGTCTACCTTATGTTGTATGCTTGTCCACCTTGATGTGAGGGTGTGATTTAACAACCCCTACTTGTGTGTAACGTGTGTGTTCACACTTTGTTTTCACCTTATCGAGATGGGTGTTTTGGGAATGATTATAGGTGTTTTGTCTCCTTATTGAGGTCTTGGTCTATGACTTCTCTTACTTGAAAAGGATTCGTATGTACCTTTGTTCTTGCTTTGTTTTACTCTTTTGACTAATCCATCTGGGTGAGTGTTAATATCTTGAATCTGAAAGTACGAAATGTGCTTGTTTATGGTTTTGATCTATTTTAATGATTGTCCACTTGAAAGACTAGAATGGCAAATGTTAATGCTTATCATGTAGTACATTGAGTGATTATGACTCATCTTCTTTTCTCTCTCTAAGTAAATTAAAAGGAATTGATATGTGTAGTTATCGCTTATTTAAGTTTTCTTATTGCAAGAGAAAGGATGAAATATCTTGAGCCCTTGTGTGAGCCTCATAATGTTTTTGCGCTTTAGATTGTGAAAGGGAATGACTTGGGAGTTAAATTTTTGGTTAATGATAGAAAATGGTATGTTTGCATTAAAGGGTTCCCCATGTGTTTGGTAGGAGTAGTATAATTAAATCTCATTTTAAGTAAGGTGCAATAAAATGCGTATAGTTGATTTCGTGAAAATTGCTTGAGGGGAAAGGAAAACCAAAAGAGGACATGTTGTAGTAGCTTCAAGAGTGAACTAATGTGCTCCTCGAAAGATTGTTTTATGTGCTTAATTAAACTAGTGAGAATTAGGACCTATTAAGTGGCGCACTTTTAACTTGCTTTGGATATGGGTAATTGTCTTATTATGTTTCGAAAAGAGTAAATAAAAGACTTGCTGACTTGTATGCATTAAATGTGTAAAAATCTAGGAGATAGCTCTTCATTTACCTCCTTGTTATATTATGAATTTCCAATGTTAGATTTGATGTATTATTGTATTGTATTGTATTACGAATAGTGATTGTTCTCAAGAAGACTTGTATTACAAAAGAAAGTTTGGTTGTCTTGAATTCTTGATCGGAAAACTAGAACATTATAGTGCAACAATAATGATTAGAAATGACATGTTAGGATGTTTTGGCACCTTCCTAAAAGATAGCAAGATGAAAACCGTGCAACTCAAATGATAAACTTATATCCGAGCATATGGTGTGATTTTGAAATTCTTGTGTATTCGTAGGAAATAGTTGATTTTCCAACTCTCTCCCTCCTCTTGTCTAAAATATAGGAATTGTTGTTTTGAAATACTATTTAGAATGCAGTGAATTAAAGAAATTCTTATAATGCATATGAAATTGTATGTTGCTTTGGGCTTCTAATTGAAAGGGAAAAGTTTTTCATCTTGGAAAGGGAAATCGCATAGTTAGTAATGTGAATGAAAATGCTTAGGGAAGATTGAGAAAGATATCAGAATGATGTTATTTCTTTGTGTAAATTTGAATTGATGAAAATTTCAGTACGTGGATCTAGAGTAAACTTTGTTTGGTGATTCATGTGTAAAGCATAATTAAAACTTCCCTTAAGTATATGTTAGCATAATGTAAAGTACTCCTCGTAAATGTGACTAAACCAGTAATGGTGCTATTTTGTGTGTGTTGTGAGAAACCCCGTACTTGTTTTGTGTGCCCATGGGATGGTGAAGTAATCAACCATGGGGAATATGATTGCTTATGAGTATGGGAAACCATACCTATCTATGTGATTTTTCTTATTTGTTTCCTTACTGAGTGCCAACCCACGGGTTGTTGATAAGTCAGTATATGAAGGGGTAGTAGTAGAAGTCACCATTCCTTGAATAGTATGAACAACATACGAGTAATGTCGACGCGAAGTGACTTTAGCTTCCCTATTTTGAGGAAAAGTATGGTTTTGTAATGAACTATAACGTAGGTGTACTCTATACTTCCCCTTGTGATGAACCGATTTACGAGGTTCATGTGTGCCAACCTTATCCCTATCCTTTATTTTGAGCATATAGATGACAGTTTTTGAGCATATTGATGGATTCTATTGGAGCATCTGTTGCCTTGTCTTCATGAGAGGCGTGTTATTGTTCTTACATAAGTTGCCAACTGACTAGTGTTGGTAGACTTGTGGGTAGACCTTAGCCATGTATACCTCTAGCTTACGACGAGTATCCTGAGAGGAACATCGCTATGCGGAGTGTGACCAGGGCATGCCTTATCCGCGGGGTACACTGCCATGCGGGATACGTCCATTGCATGCTTTGTCCGCTTGGAGTATTGCCATGCCGTGCTGAGACACGATGCGGGATGTAGTAGACATTTCCATGCGGCCTACCGCTAGGTATTGGGTAGAGCCATGCCACGTGACGACGTGATGCGGGGTGATGTCGAGGTGCACACTGCCATGCCATGTGGATGTGTGACTTGGCCACACCACATGATGAGCTACTAGGATAGCTAGACGATTGTTCCTTCCTTCCTCGTTGGTGGCTAGCTATTAGTCACGTAGTGATTTACTGTGCAATTATGATTTTCTTTTAATTCTTTATTTATTTCCTTGTGGACCAGCAATTTATTTTACTTTGACCTTGACAGTTTAGCCACGATCTTGCAATTTTGATCTTACTTGACTTGATGTTGCAAATCCGGAAATTATTTTCTTGTCTTATTGTTGGAATTAACAATTATGATCTTTATTCTTTTGTACTTTGGTGGCTAAACCGGTTTATCCTTGTTGTTTTCATATGCTGGTCTTGTGTTGCAATGTGAATTCCTCTCCAAGAACGTAGGAGACAGGCTTGGATGAGTGTATACGAGGAAGTAGACGCAGGGAACCTTGAGGATGGAGGTATGTGAGGGTGTGAAAACAGCTAGGATCCACTACCTACCTATGAGTGGTGACTATCTCTTGGAGGCTAAACACCTTACACAACAAGGGATATTCATGAGGGACTTGTATGGAAGGTAGCACCGCTATGGTGTACCCTAGCACCATCAAGCCCTCGAGTGAGATGTTGGACATTTGTTGATCATGTATTTATTCTGAGAGTAGGCATAGAGATGTGGATCATATATGTTACCCTTGACCGAGCATTAGGCATGCTCACATGTGGCCTATTGTGTTGTGCAAACCAGTCTTGTGGATGGATATTATGTGTAATCATGGATTAAATGGAATTAACTTGTCACTATGTTATGGGGCATAGTCATTGGAAAGGTTCTTGTATGTCTGAAAAATGTAAACAATTGAGTTCTTACGTTGCTCTTATTTGTTGAAAAGTTAACTTGGTAGAGAAAAAAAAATTGATATTTGAAGCTAGTTCTATGCACTAAAGTTTTGTGAAAGAGATGAATTGGTGAAAGAAATTGACATTGAGAGCATATTTTCTTGTCATGTTTGATAAATGAGTATGATAACTGTGTCTATATGTATTTTAATTGCTTTAATTTGGTGTAATAAGAAGGAAAAAGTCTCATATCTTTACTATGATTGTGTGTAAATTCTAGAACGTTCTAAGATGTGAATGATGTTAGATGCATTTTTGTTAATGGATGATGACACTTGTAGAGGATTTATGAATAATGTTCTAAGATGATGGCAGAATAGTTGTTTGTGCGAATTGATAATTGTTAATTGAGTTTAAGGACTAATAAGTGTTGCAGGACTTCTGTTTAGCTTTGCGACTTCCAGGAGTAAGTCGGAGCCTGGGGGGGAGAATGTAATGCCCATACCCTAGTCGGACTTGTAAAAACTCATTTGACCTTGATTGACTTCCTATGTGGCATCCTTGAATGGTAGGTTAACCGTGATGCAATGTGTAGTTTAGATAATATAAATAACTGTGCATACTTATTATTGTGCTTTTGCATCGATTCTTGTGTAAATGTAATTGTTTCCTAACCCTTGAGATAAATCTTGAGCTAATGCCTTCATTGAATATGTATTTGTATATGCATGCTTGTATGAATTCATGAGTGCAGGAGATTGCAGGTACAACACCGCTTAGGGCAAGGTTCATCTCCTTTGGGATTTGCAAGGTTGAGTATGCCTCCTTCATCTTTAGAATTCGGATTTAGTGGTCATATAACTCTCGTCTTGCCTTAGCCATGGTTAGGTGAGCTTCAAGTATGGATTCGTGGGGCTTGCTTTTCATTGGGATGCGTGTCAAGAGATTTGGAGGACTCCCTCGATTTGCGTGCTTTGCGCAAGGTAAGTGGAGTTTGTTGTTCTAAGTATTAAATTCAAATTTATGAGTAGACGTGCACATTAGTAATTTAGAAATTTAAATAGGTAGTTTCTTTATACGATTAATCGTTAGTTTAAAGAGATTGCTTTAATTATTATTGTAGCAAGCTTAAGGTGTTTAACTTGGGTTAGTGTGCCCATTTACGCATTTGTAACATTTACGCATTTGTAGTTGAGAAATTAGAATAAATAAGACTCTTGCATTAGATTAGTCATTTATTTAAAAATGTCGCTTTATTATGTTATAGCGAGTTAATTTAATAGCTAATTTTAAAATAATGAATTTAATGAGTTATGTGTTTTTGGAAAGGAAAAATTTAAAGTCATTTGGGAGATAGAAATAAATTACTCATTTTCGCATTTTGGAAGAAAAAGGGTAAATTATTATTATTTAAAAGAAATTATTTCCTTTTTACTTGTATAGTTGATATAGTATAAAAAGATTGATTTTTAGAAAATTAAATTAATCAAAACACCTTACCCAATGAATAGTTCCGAAATATAAAAGTAGGCCTAAATTGATATTGTGAGATTAAAATTAGAGATTAAATAAGAAACAGAAGTGTGTTAATTTTAATGAGAATAAAACAAGTTAGATTTATTGAGTAATGGAAAATAATGATTTCCATTCTCATGTTTCTTTTATTTTCAAAAAAAAAATATAAATGCCTAATTTCGAAATTGAAAATTAGGGCAAAAATAGGGTTTCTCATTTTTAAACTAGTGGGAAATGTTTTTGGGGGCTCTTGGCTTTTGGTCTTTTTTTTTGGAAAAACATGGTTTTTTGGAAAGAGAGATTGGGAATTTTTGGAGAAGGAAGGAGTTTTAGAGCAGCAGATTTGGGGGCTCATCATCAAAATCTTTCCAGGGAAGCTTGTTGAGGTAAGACTCTGATCAATAGCTTGAATAAAATGGTTACAAAAAAAAAAAGGGGTTTTGTATTTTTCTTTCTTGCAACATTGTTTTTTTTTCAGATTGCCCATTTGATGTTTGTGAGTAAGTTCCTTTGTAGAAAAAAAGGGTAGAGCTTAACTTTTGTTGAATCTTTGTGTGGAAAATGGATTGCAAACATGGTGTGGGATTTGGGGGTTATTCTTCAAGACTCTTCTATTTTGCTTTCTTTTGAAATCCATAATACTCTGGAAATGAAAAAACAGAGAAAAGAAAAAAGGGAGGAATGGCTGTGACTGTGTTTGTTTTTCAAAAAATGGGGTTGCTGGAAAATACTATAAGTTTGTGGTTTTCAAACTGTGTGTTTGATGAGTCATTCATCCTTCTGAAATACTTACATATATTGTTTTTTTTTTTTTTAAATATATATATATTTATTTAGTAAATTTTGAACTACATTCTGGCAGTTTTGGGACTAGGTCTAGTTTTGTTATTTTTACCGGAGAAGTCTTTTTAAATATAAAATAAATTATAATGAAAAAAAAAAATATAAAAAAAAACGTTATTTTTATAACCTCCCCACGCTGCCATGGCAACACTACTACCAGTTGGTACCAGCGCTACCAGAGGTAGCGGACTGCTACCAAATGGTAGCAGCGCTACCAAAGGTAGCGGCCTGCTACCATTTGGTAGCAGTGCTACCAATGGTAGCTTGGGCTGCCAAAGGGGGAGGGCCCACGTGACCTTCCCTCCTTTTTTTATTTTGAAAAAAAAAGTTTGTTTTTATTTTATTTTATTTTTATTATATATTAAATGACATTTTTTTATTATTATGTGTAAATTAATAAGTGAAGTTTTAAATTAATGAGAGGAGTTAAATTTAGTTAAGAAGTTTTAAATTCAATCCTCTTTTATATTATCTAATTTTAAATTCAGCTTTCTATGATATTATTTAATTGCAGATTAGCAAATAATATTTGGATGTTGATAACCATCACTTGGTAAATTTATACTTGTTTTATAGATGTTGATTTCTTTTGATTATGTCATGCTCGGGTATTACACAATATTAACATGGGCTAAGTATTAATGATGGATTAATGTGAAGTTTTAAATAAAAGTTAACCTAACAAAACCATAAACTTGATCGACATTAATGGATAGAAATGATATGGAAAAATGAATGCCTCTTCCGGATGATGTCCTTGCAGATTAAATTGCTGTAATAAAATTTGGTTAGGTAATAGTGAGACTTGATATGCTAGTGTTTGGTCATAAGTCGGTCAAACCTCTAGTTAGGTTACCATCACACAACAGAATCTAGGTTTGTGGGTTTTCTTTTGGTTATAATTCAATTTGACTCGCTTTTAAAAGGGATCACTATGTAATAATCAATCGAAGTAGATGTTGAATAGTGTATGTGTTCGCCTAAAGGGCAGAGTTGTAAAGACATGTAAATTTGTAATCTTAACTATATTAAATGCCAGAGGGGTCTTGCAGTTGAGCAGACCCAGAGATGTAGCCCTTTAGGGGTGAACTCCGAGATCATATCTGTGTTATGCGACGTTTTTAGCTTACTTTGTTTTATGCTTTAAATTTTCATGTATGGTTGATATCTTGTATAAGTGTATGATGGAAAATTAACGAATTTAAATCAAAAGCACAAAATCAGACTTCTTGAGGAATGTAGTTATTTAGGTTCATTAAACAATGTAAATTATGATTATGGCAAAGTATTTAAAATATGTTAAATAAAGTTATAATAGTGGAAAGAATCTTGCTAGATTACATCATTGGATTAACTTGTTTTAAGCATGTAAGTCGAACGAATGTGAATGGGTAGCAAGTTTGAATTAATGTTTTAATTTCTAAATTGAAATCTAAAGGATGAATCTCATATAGGTATTTACCTTCTTACCTTTGTAAATGAGTATCGCCATGTTAATTGTAATTCACTTTATCAGATGAATTTACTTAGTTGTTTACATTTTAATCTTAACAAATAATCTTTATCAGATTAATTTCATACAAGGGTGAACTCAACTAGTATCTATATTTGTAACCTTAAATAAAGAATCTCTTATGGATGCTAAAATGGAACTAAAAAGGGAAGTTTTGGTATAGTTGTTTAAATCTTAATCTTAATAAATGTACCTTCTCATATTAACTTCATATAACCAAAAAGAGTAATATGCAATAAGATAATGGTATTTCAATCCTAATAGAAGGACATCACTATGGTCTTATTATTCAAATCTTGAAATGAAGAATTTCATCTAGCTTACGATATTTTAATTTGAAGGATGCTCTCGTGTGCCCTAATGCATATCCACCTTAATGAAATTAGTCCAATTATTTGCATTATCAAAACTTCAAATGGATTCTATGGCTACTCACATTTTATCTTTCATATAAGAATTACATCTCATTAGTTGGCTATACACGAAATCAAATGAAGGGATCTCACTCTATTAATTGTAGTTAATCCTTAATGAATGAATCTCGTCTGATTGACCATACTTTTAATATTAAAGGATGAAATCGATTGAGAATGGATACTTTAAACCCAATAGAATGAACTTCATTATATTAAACGCATGAACCTTTTTGGAGGCCTCTTAATGTAAATACGAATTAAAGTGAAATGAATAAATAACCCCTCAATGGCCTCCTAACCACCCAGAGTAAATGAACGCTTCCTAAAGTTATAAGGTGTTAAACCATTGAACACACATATAATCAAGATCTATGCATTATCTCGTAATTATGATATCCAGTTTAATGGATCTAATGATGCAAGTTGAGTTAGGTGTAAGGTTATGTAATCGCGTTGGGAAACTCCTTAGGATCGTTTTAGCCTTCCGTTGTGTTATCTAGTTAGAGATAACTTTGAGATAACTTCTATCTATCTTAATATTGTAACTTTTCATTTACGCTCTTAACTTGGTTGTAAAAAAAAATAAAAAAAATTACACTCTATTTGAGTGTTTTTAACTTAAACCCTTAGGGGTTTCCTGGCAGGGCATTACAATCTGGGATGAGTGAAAAGGCAATTTTGTCATCCGATTCAGAGGCGACTTTAGGAGTCAAAGTGTATTTCAGTGAGGGCTTCTCCACATTCTTGATAACTATGGGATCTTGGATCTTGGGTGCCATTTGTAAATTCCAAATAAAACTTAGCAAATTATCCTTAGGGTTTGATGGTTTACAAACAACAGATGCTTCACACTCAGTAGATAATAGCAATTTGACAAGATCGGAAAACCAACTTAATAGCGTGATGAGATTTGATGTAAATACCTTGGATTCACTTTGAATGAGGTTTGATCACCTTGATTCACTCTGCTTTGCTCTCTTGAAAACTTAGTGAATGAAAATGACCATGAAAATACCTTTAAGTACACAAAATACCTTATCAGGCTCTATGCGGGTTAGGTCAAAACGTTAAATGCACTTGGTTTACCTTTAACCGATTTACTCCCTTTTCTTTCATTTTAACCGAGTAACCAAATTTCCTTCATTTTCCGACTTGACAGGCTTCCTATATACACTGACTTAACAGGTTTCCTATAAAGTACTTTTGATAGAATTTCAAACCTACTAATGCATCTTAACTATGCACATTTTGAATTTAGTACATAATAGAATAGGAACTGTTAGGATTTTAACCTTTAGAGAATGCAATCCCTTCATACCTTTGCTGATTAATTTGGAATAGGTGCACCTAACTCGATAGGTAAGGTGCTTTCTTCATTTGACATGATTTCCTTCTTTTTCCAAATCATCTTGAATTTTTCTTTTATCTCTTCAGTGTCTCTTCTAGGTTGATCTCTGCAATCTCCAGCTAAATGTCCAACTTTGTGATAATGAAAACATGCCACACTAGGATTTCTCCATGATCTTCAGTTGTTCATTCCAAACCTTATAAAACAGTTGGCACTTATATGTCCATATCTTCCACAACATTTGCACCATATCCTTGTATTGTAATCCCATGGTACTGTTACATATAGTCGATAAGGATCTGTGTGAGTTCGGTAACCTCTAGTGTTTGCTTGGTGTGCAGACCACATGTGGTTCTTTTTCTTAAGCTAGCACTTCTCAGTACTATGTCCATATTTATTGTAGTTTCTACAAAACCCTTTGAATTTTTCCTTCTGATAGTTGTTACTAGACTTTGTCCTACATTGATTAGATGTGTGACCATATTTATTGCAATTGTAACAATAACCATTGGACTTAGAGATATTTGGTTGCTTAGCTTTTCTAATTTGGCACATGTTGGCAGTATGACCTTGATTTCCACATTAGTAGCAAGTAGGCTTTTTCTTTTTGATGTTATTCCTGTTTCCAACTTGCTTTGATGATTCTCCTCTCTTGGTAGTATGAATTCCTTTCTTGGTAGATTCTTTTCCTTTATAACCGAGTCTTGCATCTTTGTTGGGTCTTCTTGTATTCAGTTGCTCATCCAACACCTTTGATGCTTCATAACTCTTCTTCAATGTTTCTTTGGATTTCTTCTTTGTTTCAAGTTCATTGATCAATCTTGATACTTCAAGTCTTAATGCTTGATTTTCATCATTCTTCAGAATTGCTTCATGATGTGCATAACCTAGTTGATCTGTCATATCTTGTTGAATCCCAGTCAACCTTATGATTTCATCATTTTTATCAGATACTAAGACTTCAAGTTGTTGATTCTCTCTGTAGATCTCTTGCTTTATCCTCAGCTATCCTCAATGCATCTAGATTTTCAGTCATCTATGTACTGAAATGTTCATGTTCTCTTTTCATTGCATTTAGTTGATCAGCCAATGCTTTGTTCTTTTCTTTCAATACTCCAATCATTTCTTCAGTCTCTTCAAATATACTATTCTCAGATGATGTCTCAATTTGTTCCACTAACTCTTGAGAATCCTGCAAGTCATCAGATAATCTTCTTCTTACTTTTAGAGATTTTTGCATTTGCCTTTGCATGTCTGCAATCACTTGATTAGCATGATCCAGCTCTTCTTGCAGATATACAATCCTCCGAGATTGTTTATAGCCTTCCATTGATAAGATATTTCTCTTTAGGTAGTTAAACCATTTTCCAAGATTCAAGATCTAATACCAATTGTTAGGCCCAATATGGAAAGCTAATGTACTGAGAGGGGAGGGGTGAATCAGTACTCCAAAACTTTTCTTGAATAATAACTTCACTGTTATGCAAAAATAGAATAGTGCAGTAACATAAAATAAATTTAAAACAAATAGATAACAATCATACATGATTCACTCCATAACACATATATTTTAGTTACGTAGAAACTCTTGGTTAGAGAGAAAAACTGTGGTGGGGATGGCACCCACAACTTCACTACTGCAATAATAAAGAATGCTCAGTTAGAGCTACATTTAGCTATTTCTGATAGCTTACCCTATTAGGAGTAACAAGATCTGTTAGATCTACCTTGCTAAAGTATTTTACAACATTTATTCTAAATGTTGCACCTGGTTAGAGGATTTATAATTTATAGACTTGATTAGAGTCTTTTACCCTGTTAAAGGTTTCTCTTTCAACTTCACAATATTACAATAAAATCATTACAAATATCTGCAACTTTACATCCTAAATGTTATAGCAGATTCTATGTGCTCAGAATATATTACCTTGCTTATAGCATACCTTAGTAACCCATGTAGTAACTCGGTAAACCCTTCTGTTTACTCTGTTCTTTGACTGTTCTCTAAAAACCTTCTCGGTGACCTCTATGTCTCTGTAACAGTCTTATTTGATGCATACATGCACTTAACTCATGTTGTATAAATAGATCTCTTAAAATGGTGATCCAATTCATTGCTTTGATCTGAAAAACAAGATTCCTCGAATGAATAAGTAAACAAAATATTTCATTGGTTAGATTGATCTCGTAATCATACACAATCTTCTGGTGCAATTTCCAATGTAATAATGGTTAGATGTGCCTTGATCTTGTAAAAAATTTTCATATGCATGTCCAAGTTCAATGTATCTGGTAACACATTTCACTCAGTGAATATCAACTCAGTGTGTCATCTTTACTGCTCAGTAGTCATAAAAAGATACTCGGTAGCCAGCTTGGTGTGTACTGCATTCTGTGACTGCTTTCTTTTGTAACCAACTAGACTATGCATACTGACTTCTCTATGTATACCGACTGCATGATTTGGTAGTGCTAACTGACTAGAATATATAGTATGAATTTGAATACAAAAACTAATGGCAACTTGATAAGTAGTAACATTTTCATCTAAAACTTGTCTCTTTTGGTTGGAGAAGAATTTAAGGAAAAAAAATCACACAACCAATGATATGCCTATACCATACATATCTAAGTTAAAATAAAAATTAAAAATTGACAAGGTTTGGAGACCATTGAACAATTTGGGAGATTGCTAATACATACACTCAATTTATAAAGTCTCAATTTGATGTACTTAATCTTCGAGAGGCCTATACAAAAGCATTTTGTAATTGCGAACTAAGATAAATTTTCATTTTTGGCAGTTTTTCATCATGGATTATGGTATTAAATTCTAACATTCTATTGTCAAGATAAATTCAGAGAACCGTTTGTACTCAAAACAAGGGATAGTGAAAAATTACATTATGTAGGATCTCCTACCCTATCTCATTGAATTCATTCCTACACCAAGTGACTATGAACAAAAGCGTAGGTATTTAACAAGAATGACATGGTCCATGGACTAGTGATCCTCCACTTGATACTCCATCTACAAATGAGAACATCTCTTATACACGTTGCTACTTCAGAATTAAAAGTTGCTTCTTCTAGAACTTTCCATGATTCTTTGCAATAGGATTATATGTCTTCTAGATTCACCCCACTAGGACACATTCCTATCAAGCATCTTTACTTTTTTGAAAAGTAGACCACATTTCAGATCTAGATGACACCATAATGACTTTGATTTCCTCTTGCAAGATATTCCTCTATCATATATTGCTTCATCGAAGTTCAAATTTGCTTCTTGAAGGGCTCTCAATGATTCTCTATATAGGATTCTTCATGTCTATGAGATCCACTTCATTGGGAGGCCTACTTAAACATTTCACATCTATTTGTGGACTCTCACCTTTCAAATATTGATGAAACAATTGAGAATATTTGTCTTCTCATTGATGACAATGCCCATCGAGTTACATCGTCTCCCATTGTAAATTCACTTGTTCTATCCCCACCATATCATACAACATGACACATTCTATTTCACATTAATTAAGGTCTCACACTTCAATGATTGTAGTCCTTGAATCTTCTATGGAACAATCACAACTTAACATCAACATCAAGACACATGAGTCACTTCAAAAACCATACATCTAAATTCCTTTCTACATTCCACTTGAATGGGAATTCAACAATTAGACAACTCAAGATTTCCATATTGTGAAAGGAAGGTGCATCATTTGTTGCAAATAAACCTACTACAACATTCACCATTCAACATTTTGCATTTCTTTTCTCTCTTCTTTGTGGAGGCACCAACTCTAGGGGATGGAGTGGGTCTATATTATCCTTCACATATGTCACTTGGGATGGAGTTTTGTCCTATGGATTTTCTAGTCTCTACTTCGAGAGGGTACACTCTCTTTATAATTTGGGGTTATTTCATATTTTACATGGATACCTAACCTTGTGACCCATTTCTTCTTACCTCAATTGCACTTAAGGGGGTGTGCCAATGTACCATTTTATTCACCAAATGGATATGTTTTATCATAAGTATGATATTGCATTTATTTGTTTAGTTTACTTAAGTAATTTCTTTTAACTTGAGATAATGACTTGCACATTCTCCTTCTTTCATAGGATTATGTTTTTTTCCTTATCCTCAAAAATTTGGAAACTTGGATAAACAATTCCTTGTCTTTTGGTTTTCTATCTCATCCTCATCTTCATCCTCATGGATTAAAAATCTTGGATATCGAGTGAAGATATTGTGAACTTCTTCATTTTCTCTCTTATGAAATCAACTATCTTATGCTATTTTGATTTTATTATCATTTATATTTAACAATTTTAAAAATGTTATCACTTACATTAATTTCTAGGTTAATATTTATTTTGTAGATTGTAATAGAATCGAATACCATCCCCAAACAATATCTAGTATGAACTAGTTAGTTACAGGCTAGGTTCCAAGTGTACTTGGTAACACAATTTTTGAGCTTGTGTTTGTTTATGATTTAACTATTGATGATCCCACTAATACTATTTTGCCTTGTTAATTTTGCACCCACAAAAATGATAGAACCAGATATAATACGCCATCAATGCCCATATACCGACAATGCTCAAGATGAGCCACTTAGAGGTAGAGTTTAACCACTTTCCATATAGGTAGATTATCTTTAACCACATTTTCCCTATAGGTAACTGATTAAGTTCATTTTAGAGTCTTATTTCCAAATATGTACCTCTATGTTAGCTTTTTGCTTTATTATTTGCCTGTTTATGCTTAATCTTGTCAATTTTGCATAATTTTACTTAGTTCTTGCATCTTCAATGAAATTATATCTAATCATATCCAATCACATCAAAATGGAACAATTAATGATATTGTTGGTCTCTCCTAGAGGAATTAAATTGAACCAAATTGATTATCCCCCAATAAAATGTTTTGCAATGGTGAATGTATAAGTTTGTAGTTTACTTTCCTAGACTAGGACCCCATTTTGTCAACATTTCACTATGAAAGCATAAATATTTTTTCTTGAAGAGAACATCTTATAGATTATGCTTCAATGTATAACACATTTTCATAATCAATCATTCGACTTCACATGGATAAAAGAATTTACATATTCTAAATCATGATCTGATGATGTGAACAACTCATATGCAACTATATGGCATGCAAAGCATTTATTTTAACATACACTTATTCATCCACATTGTAGGGATAACAATACAAGGCTCACATATTGGTCTAAGACGATGCCATGGTCTCACAAAGTAAGCAAGAACAATATGAAATGATGGTCTTGAATCCACACACAACTAGGGAGGATCCATACGATTATGTATGACTTCCCCCTTGTTTGTTTAATGGGATTATCCTCCAAGACATAGTCGTCAATAATCACTAAGAATGTACAAGTGGATTGTAGCTACCCATACAACAAACACTTACCCCTATCCTCAAATTTTCCCAATGTTTGATTCCTTATATACACTCATCCAAGGTTATCTACGTCGGTCTTTGTGAGGAATCACCTCACAACAAAGAAGGCAACATTTAAAAATAGCAAGAGTTTCACTAAACTACCAAAGATCATAAATATTGAAAGAAAGAAAAAATAGTACCAATAATAAGTCAAATAAATGTGTTCAATTCCAATAGCAAATCAAACATAGCCACAATAACTACACAATAGAGAAAACTCACAATAGTGATTAAACTAATTCAAACAAGATAAAATAAAATTGTTGGCCCATGCAACAAAGATGAGAGATCATCAATAATTGAAGGAAACTTCACAATCCTTAAAAGTGCACATTACATAAGTATACGACTAGAAATTATGGCTAAATAGAGTGAAGATTCATCATGACTCCAATAATAGTCCCTCATGTGTGCATTTGTGGCATGAACACAAAAACTCTCACATGGCATGGTCATGTACCTAATGGAGAAGACATGCCTAGGCTACATGCCCAAAAAACATGACTATAATAATAGTTCCTCATGCATGCATTTGTGGCCTGCACACTACAAATCCTAACATATCATGGCAATACACCTCATAGAGAAGACACACCTAGGGCCACATTGCACATAGCAACATGCCTCACAAATAAGACATGCATAGGGCACATGCCACATAGCAATGTGTCTTATGGAAAAATGTGCATGCATGTCACACACCAAAACTATATGTATACATCATGAGGCACATTCATATGTTATCAAAAACAACCTATTGTATCTAACATGAGTTCCTCTCTACATGTGTGCAAATCTTCCAACACTAATCACCACTAAGAAGGAATAATATAAAATGCATCTTCAAATATTTGTGTGTGTGTGTGGAATTGTGTCTTTGAACCCAAATCGCTACCATCAACAACATGTAACCATCACCTACACTATATCAAAACATAAGTATGGTGTGACATCATATCTATTTGCATAATGTCAAAACACATGCAAACATGAAAATCATCATAGCATGACAAAAATCAATCTCCACATGTTGGAACAAAGATATAAATAACATAATAGGGTAAGAGGAAACCCATACCAAGAACCACATACCAACTATCAGCAATGCCATCAAGATAAATGTAGGATAGGGTACCACTATGAGCCATCCAATGGTCCATTCTATGAGGAGAACTAGGGGATACTATCTTTGAAATGTGTGGTCAATAGAGATAATCCCTACTAATGCCACAATATGTCACCATAGCTTCTTGAGTTTTCCATTCTTCTACTTAACACCACATTTATTGAGTTCCTCAATAGTGAGGTTGGTTCTCAATAGGATGCACAAACATGTAAACACACAAGCATGGTTTCATCATACTTGTACAACAGTACAAATTCATTTTTCTAGTTAATTACTTAGTGTAAAAATAACTCCATTACATAACATAGGGAAATAATCACCATAAGTTTTCAAATAAACTTCCCAAACATCAATTGGAGTTACCCTTTCTAAGGTACAAACATAATTTATTTATAACTTCAAAATTAAAATAATCACAATACATCCAAAGAAGTTCGATAGTGCATGGAAATAGACAACATGATCCATAATTAAACCCATAAATTACCCTAATTGGATATGCTAATAAAATGGTGTCTCAAATAATAGAGATTATGTTGGACCTATAATAGAGATCTGGACTTTGTTTCATCATACACAAGCATGGTTTCATCATACTTGTATCCAAATACACCATCCATAGATAGGTACTTAGTACCACAATCTCATGGGTACCCTTTTAGCTGAATTTACCCTATATTTAGGTGAATCTACCCTTGTATCATTCCTTGATCTAGTATGTCATTCCACCAATCAATAATTTTTCCATATTCTTGGGAGAATACACTATCCCTCAGGTGAATATGCCATATCCTTAAATGAATCCTCCTTGTCATCATCCTAAGTCCTCTTTTTGTTAAGTCTTATCCCTTCATCTTTAGGAAAATCCACCTATCCTTATGTGAATCTACTTTCTCTTAGGTGAATCTATTTCACATAAATCATTTATCTTATCCATCTTTCTTACGCAAATGGTGAATTTTTCCTATCCTTAGATGAATACACTCCCATTTAGGTGAATCTATCTAGTTTTAGTCTCCTTCCATTATTTTGTCCAAATTTGTATCTTCTAGTTTACATGAATCTACTTGTTCTTAGGAAAATCAACCCTATCATTCTAAGGAAAATTCACCTAGTCATCATCCTTAATCATCTACCTTTCAAGTGTATAGTCCATCCATCCTTGGGAGAATCTAACATATTATTGGGAAAATTCACTCCCTCTTAGGTGAATCCACCTTTTCCACCTTCTCATTAATCTATTATTTGTTCTAAGAAGGACACAAAAGTGGATAGAAAACAATAGAGGAGATAGTACTCAAACAAGTACTAAGGAATTGCATTAGTGACATGTCACAAATGTGAGTTATACATGTTCCAAATTGATTGATTCTCATGAAGGAACTAAGTTATCTACAATAAATAGCCACCCAAGAAACCCATTTGCTTTAGGCAAACTATCTTCTTAGTAGTGGCTTAATTCTTGAGACACTTGATTTAGATATGATCTTGTAAATGGTGTTAAAAAGAGTAATTAGTCACCAACCAACCACACTCTTCATTTGTATATTTAAGAATTAGTTTGGTCAAACCTTGATTGTAACAAGCATAACCAATTCCTCCATGATAAAGTTAACAACAAATATATTATTGCATAACCAAATCTTTGTGGTGGGTGTGTTCAACAAATATATTATTGTGTGAATTGCTTTTGTCCAAAATGTAGTAACTTGATCTACATATCCATGAAGGCATGCTTAGGTCTCTATATAACATTGTTTTGTTGATGCATATATGTAGTGGTTAGTTGTTTTCTTTTAGTTGTGGATAAACCCTTTTGAGTGAATTTCTCATTTACTTGAGCATTTTTCATTTAGAGAACAACTGGATGACCATCAAAAAGGGGTTTAAACTCTTTGAACTTCACAAATGCTTGAGCTTTTCTTGTCAAGCAATGTACCCACATCTTAAAGACATCAAATTATGAAAGATGATAGTCCCAAATCTGCAAATGATTGTCACAACATAGTGAATAAGGGAAATCCATAGATACATTAATGAGTAGCCCTAGATCAATACAAAGAGAGAACATGTATGCTAAGGGAACATTGAACAAGCCTTTTTTAGGATAATATAATGGTAGTAAAAGAAATCAATAAAGAGCATAAGTTCATCAAGAACAATTCTTAGCCACAAAGATCTAAGGTAATCATAGAGGAGCTGATAATAAGTGAGTTCAAAAAGACACACTCAAGCCTTCATCACATTCAATAAAAAGAAAATCATTATTCCATATAATTGGAAGGAAATGATATATTGCAAAGATTACTATGAAGGTCTAAAATAGTAAAAGAGATGAGACTAATCTTTTATTTCTACTTACAACAGTGAATTGGTTGAGATATACTCATAGACAAAGTGAATGACATGTATGAGAAAAACCTCAATAAAGGTAAAAAGGACAATAAATAGTAGTGATAGATGACAATGCATTGAATGTGCCAAGAAAAAGATAGTGGAAGCCATGGAGAAATCACTATCAAAACAAAGCCATTAAATAAAACTATGTTCGTGCAGCTTGAGAAGCACAGTAGAACAATGAAAAAGAACACTACTTGGTCCTTGAAAAGCATGTAGTCGCAATGATTGAAAACCACAATGACAACATAGAGGGCATGAATGTTTAGAGTATTTACATTCTTAATAATCTCATGATAGTCCATTATTAGGACAGGTGAAGTGCACTATGAAAGTGTCTTAAAAAGCTAATAGAGCCATAAGTGATAGTGCCAATGTTTTGAGTTCAAATCCTCATGAAATATAGTCATGTTTATCTCAATGCAATGTTTGCCAGCATCCTCCCTACATGTGCCAAAATAGGAGCTTTGGAACAAGGTATGGACATCCATCAAAGCATAATCGAAGGGGTTTTTTTGTCAGAAATTAGTTGCAAATGCTCCAATAACAAAAATTGCAAAATGGGGTAGTGTACACATGGCATGTGAACTGTATGATGGAATACCTCAAAGAGATGTCATTTCATGGAATTTTAAGATCACAGGATATGTACAAAATGGATTAATTCGCAAAAAAAACCACTTGCCCTTGATTGTGAAAAAAAATTAGTTGCCCTTCATTGAAAAACAAAGAGTTCCTTTGATTGCTAACAAAACCTTACCTTGCTTGTGCAAAGATCGCTCAGGCGGGGGGCAGGGAGGCAAGATGGTCGCCACTTGCTTTGGTTTGCTTTCAAAATGAAAATGTGTTGTTTTTTTTTTTTTAATAAAATTCTCGAGGTCGTTGGAATTCTGACGAACACAGGCATTGTTTTTTTTTTAAATCAAATTTTCACACAATGCTCCTTGTTCGTCGGAAACCTCCATCAAAATTTGACCCCAAATGTATTAGTGGTCGCAAACAATCTCTCGATAAGAAAGAAAGGCTAGAAAGGATAAGATAGAGTGATAGAGTCATAGGATAAAGAAGATTGACTTAGGAGACAAGGCCTAGGGTAGTCTATAAAATAGGCCACGAGTGGAATACATCCTCATTGTCATCCACACATCCAAGAGATCAGAGTGCAGAGAGAGAATAGAGGAGCAGTAGTCAACAGCGATGGCATTGGTGCATAGATTCAATCATGTTCGCCGATTTCAAAGGCCAGCTGATGCAGGAGAGCCGATGAGTACCACAAAACCTCCTTGTACTTTGTCACAATAAATGTTGGCATTAATGCATGCTAGGTAGTGCAATAAATGCACTTTAGGATAATGTCAAAAAATGTCAAAAATATGTAGGCATGTCTGTGTTGGTGTCAGGAGCATTTGTGTTTGTGCCAGGCGTGTCTGTGCCGAAAAAGTGTCTATGTCAAATGCGAGCGTGTTTGCATTGTGTAGGCATGTCTATGCAGAGCAGGCATGTCTATGCAGAGCATAGGCATGTCTATGTATTTCAAGCACGTCTGTGTAGAGTAGGCACGTTTGTGTAGTCTATAAGCACATTTATGTCATGAAGGTCAAATCAATAGTTCTATGATAAACATATGCTGTCGATTGGATAAGTTGCTAAGAGGATACACTCAAGCAAGTCCTCTAGGGAAGACTAGGATAGATTGAGGCACTTTGTGATGAATAGGGAGTACCAAGACATAGTACTTTGTGATGAATAGGGAGTACTAAAATATGAGCAGCACTTTGTGATGAATAGGGAGTACTAATATGAGCAACACTTTGTGATGAACAGGGAGTGCAAAAACACGTAGTACATTGTGATGAACAGGGAGTACCACTAGGATAAAAAGCAACACTTTGTGATGAATAGTGAGTGCTACTAGGATAAAAAGCAACACTTTGTGATGAATAGTGAATGCCACTATGACTAACATGATTGATTTGCTTGACTGCAAGAGTACCTACCTATGCTAGAGTCATAGGAGAGATTCCCGTCGACTCAGAGGTTACGATCGGAGCTGACATTTGAGGACCGAGCTGCCATTGAGGTTATGGGTTTGTGATTCATTCTATATGTGCCTGAGTTTCAGGCAAACATGGGATTACTAACTATACTTGTTGAGAGATGGCATTCAGAGACATGCACTTTTCATTTGCCTATGGGTGAGATGATAGTCACCTTAAAGGATGTATACAAGATACTAAGGATATCGATCAATGGGGAGTTGATACCCTATGATCAAGATGGAGATAGGGAGGCATTGAGATGAGTGTTCTGGGATCTGAGACTAGAGATGACGGCAGGACATGTGGCATGGGACATGATGACAGTGACACGATTGGCACTACCAGTAGTGCTAGGAGGAGTGATCAGTGGGTTCCTGTGTCTAGATAGGGCGACATGAGGGTTGGCTGTGGGCTAGGGGAGCACCTTGGAGACACTGGTTACACAGCATACCAGATATGCCTAGGGACCATGCGTGCTGGCACACTTGTAATATGAGCTTCATCAGTTTGTTTATCATAGATTCGTAGGATTGGGTTGCGAAGCTACATTATTGCAGTTTTGGACATATGAGCATCTGCCAGTCACATGGCCGTTACATTTCAAAGGTCAGGGTCATGGACATAGTTTTGTTCATCTATATGATATGATTACCTCACAGCCACAAATTGGCAGGTTGGAGCACTAGCATCGAGTGATCAATGATATTGACACTATGATATGGAGGTCATACCGCGAGTGTGAGTAGTGGGAGGATGACGCAGTGGATCTACCCTATACCTTCAGGAGTAGATATCTGATTGGGTGGATGCCCTATGTATTGGAGAGGCAGTTAGTGGATAGGGTATGCAGGTAGTTTGGTAGGATCCAGTGGATGCCATGGGGTTTTGGTATGTATGCGCAGACAGTATGAGACCAGGCACACTTTGGGCCACTATTATCATATGATCAAGTCGTGATGCAGTTGGTAGAGATGTTGCCCATGCCATGGGATATGTGGCCTGAGATTGAGGATGCAAGGATGGATGCAGAGTATACTGCATATTGGGCAAAGCATCCATTTCTACGCCTAACAGACCTAGGTGAGCAGATAGATGGAGATGGTGGAGGGGATGAGGATGATGATGGAGATGGTGGAGGTAGATGCCAATGGAGGAGATGGGGTGCAGTTGGAGAAAGGAGAGTGGCTCCACAGAGAGAGGGTGGGGAGGAGAGACAGGCTCAGGTGGTGAGGGGTCATGGTGGATTACCATTACAGGTGCCAGTAGCACAGGGTCCTAGACAAGTGCAAGGATAGGGACAGAGGCAGGTACAGGTACAGGCACAGGCACAGGCACAGGCACAACCACTAGTATAGGGGGAGCCATAGGCACAGGGGGCTGAGGAGGAGGAGGATGAGCTATTTGAGCTGAGGGAGATCTACCAAGGACAAGCATATGAGATCCAGGATCTGGAGACAGAGACAGCTAGGCTTAGGAGACAACTGGGGATACTGAGCGAGAGTAAGATCAAGCTATCCAGTGTTACACTGAGGGCTGGGAGGCAGGTGGCAGAGGATACAGGGGCTATATATGCCTATGTTCTATGGGTAGGGGAGGAGATAGGTTATTGGTAAGACCTATACTATAGGGAAGTGCCACCAGAGCAGCGGGCGAGGGGCTTCCACAAACCATCGTGGACAACGATGACTACTGGGGGGAGTCACAGGAGACAGGAATCTAGTGGTGGGGTCATGGGTCCTCCACCACCACCAGATAGAGGGGATAGGAGAGATGATCCTGGGGTGGGTCCTTCTAGGGCTCAGACTCCATCGAGGCTAGGTGGCTTCGAGGGAGGGAGTTCATCATAGCCACAGAGGGCTCCCTATGTATCAGTTTTGTACTATTTTGTATTATGATGTAGACACCTTCGGGTGATTGTAGCCATATGATTTTGACATCATTGTATCATGACACTTTTGATTATATATATATGAGATGATTCATCTTTGCGGCAGCTATATGCATGTGTACCTATGTGATGAGATGTTTTATGATGTATGTTTCTATGTGATGCTTATGTTATGGATGCAAATATGTACATGATGAAATGCAATATTTTTTATTTTTTATGTTGTTAATATGTTATGTATGATGCAAATGTGAATGTATGAAATGCAGATGAATATGATAATGCAAATGACTATTTACATGATGAGATTGTAAAATGTGCTAACATGTGTTATGTGTAGGATGTGATGCAATTGTGATATCTATATGTATGTATGAACTTTTAACATGTGGTAATGCAGGTGCAACTACTTGAAATGTAAATGTTTTTGGCATGTCATTATACTCAGCCGTGTGATAGCAAGCTACAAGAACTTAGGAAGGATGATGAAGGTCAATCAAGAAAGGGGAATGGAAGATAGAAGATATGAAAGTGAAAGAGCTTCTTGTGTATTATAATCATTGAGCTTTATTATGGCAAATAGGTTATGACAATCGAGGTATATGTTTGACCTAGAAAATCATTGTACCCGTTTGCATGGAGATAAGACAGTCACAAACAAGGAATGCCCCAATTCATACTAGACTCACAGTGTCCTCATATCCTTGGACAAGTCATAGCATTACTAAGAGACAATCCACAAATAGCAAATAAAAATAGGTGACGATACCCCATCCTTGCTTTTCTAGTCAAAGACATCCTAGAGATAGAATCTCTAGTCAAAGACATATTGGAAAGGCTAAAAGACATGTCACCAAAAGATAAAATCAAAATAACACCAAGACTCAACACCAACATCCATTGTAGTCCTTAGGTTTAGTGTCTCTTGTCACTTGTATAAGTCTTATTTGATTGTGGTCACAATGTTTACTTTCACAAAAAGGATAGATAGCACTGAACCATATGTTGACTAAGTCTATTGAAAGATTTGATTTGTTGAAGCCCATTGTTGCTACTTTGTCTCATCTGAAATTGACTGAATCCATGCAACTGATACTTTATTGTAGAGAAGACAAAACTTTATTGCGGATCTATGATGCGAATGTTACTTTATTGTGGATTGTATGCTGATAGATTGAAGAAAAGTGGAAGAAATTGTACTCCTCGAAACATGTGATGCTCTCAGTTTCACACCCATCACTAGACATAGGATTTTCCTTAGCCATAGATAGGAGCTGATTTATTATGGATGGAAAGGGTGAAAAGGAAGGATTATTATGAATGGCTAACCAATCATGGGTAGATCAATAGCAAGCCATGATGGGAATGGGTAAGTTTTATTATGAATGGATAAGTTGTGAGTGTGTGCAAAGTGAAAGGATGAAAGTGAATCCTGAGGGAGGGAGGAGAAATGTCTCTACACATGGCATTGGTGACCCAGTTTTCACCATGGTACTTGCCCAGGGTGCCACCAAAGTGGTTTTCACTGTTGCATGAAATGTTTTTCTATTTTTATTTTTTTTTAATTTGAATTTTTGAATTGGGATACTCTGAAGAGCTATGTGTAAAACTTGCGAAGGTGCATGCTATTGATAGGATCCTCCAAAGGTTCACCCTCTATAGTTGAGAGCTGATATGCACCAGATCCATATGCTATTGTGATGATGTAAGGACCAAGCCAGTTTGGTTCGAACTTGCCCTTCTTCTATCTATCTTGCTGATTTTTAGGATTTTCTCTGAGAACTAAGTCACCCACCTCAAATGTGCAAGGCTTCACTTTATGATTTTAGCTGTGACTCATTCATTGTTGATAAGCCTTGAGATGATTAAAAGCAGTTTGTCTTCGTTCATCCAATAGTTCGAGTTCTTGTAAGCGAGAGACCCTGTAGTCTTCATCACTGATAATATTGTGCAAAGAGACTCATAAAGAGGGTAACTCTACCTCAATAGGCAAGATAGCTTCAGTGCTGTAGACAAGTGAATAGGGTGTAGCTCCTGTAGGTGTGCAAATGCTTGTGTGGTAAGCCCAAAGTGAAGGATTAAGTTGGATATGCCAATTACGGCCAGCGTCATCAACTGTCTTTTTCAAGATTTTAAGGATTGTTTTATTAGACACCTCAGATTGACCATTACCTTGGGGGTAATATGGTGTGGAGAAATGATGGGTAATATGGAAGTAGTCATAGAGTTCATGAACATCCTAATTTTTGAAGGGACGCTCGTTATCAGTGATGATGGAAACAAGAATACCGTATCGACAAATGAAATAGTTGAGAATGAATGTAGCAATTTTTTTTCTAGTGACTTGTGTAAGAGGCACCGCTTTGATCCATTTTGTGAAATACTCTATGGCAGTGATGATGAATTTATGACCGTTGGAAGATGGAGGGTGAATCTTGCCTATGAGATCGAGTCCCCACTGACAAAAGGACCAAGGAGTCGCAATTGGTTGAAGTTCTTGCACTGGCGCATGGATGAGGTCTCCATGAAGTTGAAACTACTTACATTTCTTGACAAACAGATATGAGTCTTTTTCCATGTTGGGCCAGTAATATCTAGTCTTGATGAGTTTCTTGGCTAAGGTAGGACCACTAGAATGTGGACCACATATCCCTTCATGTACTTCACATAACGCAATCTGAGCTTCATCACTTTCTAAACATCTAAGAAGAGTGCCATCTAGACCTCAACGGTATAGGATATTGGCTAAAATGATGTACCGAGAAGATTGGCGAATGAAAGTGCGACGTTGGTTATTGGATAGGTCAGGAGGTAGGATATTGTCACGAAGGTATGTGAAAATGGCACCATATAATTGGGACTCAGGATTGACAATACATATCATCTCAGTAGGAGTGATTTCATATGAGGGAACCAAAAGGTTATCCACCAAGAACTCATAGCGGGTCTCATTCGGTGGTAGATTAATTAGTGAAGCAATTGTAGCCATGGCATCTGTGGCTCTATTCTTCTCTCTTGGTATCTGCTCAAAGTCTATCTTCGTGAACTATTGTTTCAAGTCATCCACCATTCTTCTATAGTGCATTAATTTCTCATCCTTTGTTTGGTAGTCATTAGTTTCCTGACTAATTACAAGTTGAGAGTCCCCAAAAACATGAAGTTCCTAGATCTTCCACTGAACTGCAATCCATAACCTAGTTGTTAATGCCTCATATTCCACTATGTTATTAGTGCAAGGAAATGATAATCGATATGATTTTGGTATAGAATCCCCTTGAGGATTTATGAAGAAGATGCCAGCTTCTGCCCCATGCTGTGTGTATGAGCCGTCAAAGTATAGTTGCCAAGGCTTTGCATGTGACATTGTTAAAATGGATTCATCTGGAAATTCTGAAATTAGAGGAACATCATCTAACATGGGAGCATCTTCTAATTGATCTGCGATAGCTTGTCCTTTTATTGCTTTTCTATCCACATACTCAATGTCAAATTCACTTAGGATCATCACCCATTTGGCTAGTCGCCCAGTAAGTGTTTCCTTATTGAGAAGGTATTTCAATGGATCGATCCTTGCAACCAACTTAGTCTTATGAGTTAGGATGTAATGTCATAATTTCTACGAAGTAAAGACCACAACGAGACATGCACGCTCAATTGGTGTGTAGTTTAGCTCATATCCCACCAATGTGCGACTGATATAGTATACTGCCTTTTCTTTGCCCTCAGCAACTTGTTGTGCTAAGAGTGCCCCCAGTGCTATTGAAGTAGCTGATATGTATAGTAATAGAGGTTGATCTGGAACTGGTGGCATCAAAACTAGTGGATTCAGAAGACAATCTTTGAGTGTTTGGAAAGCTCATTGATAATTATCATCCCATTTGAATTTGATGTTTTTATGTAGCAAGTGCTGAAAAGGATTGCACTTATCTACAAGTTGTGCTATGAATCTTCGTATGGACTGGAGTCTCCCTTGTAAAGATTGAAGTTGACTGATATTTCTTGGTGGTTTCATCTCTAGGATGGTCTTGACTTTTGCTAGATCAGCTTCGATTCCTCTTTTTGATACAATGAATCCTAGGAGCTTCCCAGAGGTTACTCCAAAGACACATTTTTTGGGGTTTAATATTACTTTATACTTTTCCAACCAATCAAAGATGACTGAAAGTATGTCCAAATGTGTATTTCTATCTATTGATTTACCCAAGAGGTCGTCAACATAATCTTCCACATCAATGTGCATGAGATCATGAAAGATAGTAGTCATGGCTCTTTGATATGTAGTGCCTGCATTTTTTAGCCCAATGGGCATGACATTCCAGTAGAAGGTTCCCCACGGACAAGTAAATGTCATTTTGTGCTGATCCTCATATGCGATTTTTATTTGATTGTAACTAGAGAATCCATCCATCAAAGACAACATCGCATGACCTGCTGTGAGATTGAAAATCAGGTCAATATTTGGTAATGGAAAATCATCCTTAGGACAAGCTTTGTTGATGTCTCTAAAATTTGTACATATTCTGATACTACAATCTGGTTTACTGATAGGCACTAAGTTGGAGATCCATTCAGGATAATCAATTGGGCATATGAATCCGACATCCAATAATTTCTCAAGCTCTACTTTGACTAATAATGCCACTTGTGGATGCATCCTTCTTAATTTTTGTTTCACTAGTTTTGCCCCTGGTTTAACTGTCAAATGATGCATTACCAAATCCGGATCCAATCCAGGCATATTAGCATACGACCATGCAAAGTTGATTTGTCATTTTGTGAAGAAACTTATGAATTTTGACCTTTCTGACTCTGTTAAAGATTGAGCTAGGAATATGTTGTGTGGAACTTCTTTTGTGCCAATGTTTGTTTTGATAGTCTCCTCTACCAACATGGATGACTTTTCCTCATATGATGTTGGGAGAATATCGAGCCTTCCATCTTTGGGTGCCTCAAAGAGGTTTTCACCCTCAGATACATCCTTTGTTTTTATTCTTTGGGGGTCAGACAGTGCCTCAATGTGGTTTTCACCATAAGACCCTTGATTTGTTTTTATTTTTATATTTTTACGACTGGAAGGCTTGACAACCTCACCAAAATATGCCACGTTGTTGAGTTCTATAGTGTATCCTGCTTTATGGTCCCCAGGGGGAAGATCATCTTGTATGCCAAGATAGTCAATAAAAGCTTCATCATTTTGGAATGTGTCAAACTATGCAGGTTCTTCATGGTCCTAGTCAATAAGTTGGTTGTTAACAAGGGGAAGGCCTTTGATGTCTTCGAAGTTAGCAGGGCTAAGAGTGAAGATGCAGTTATATTCAGGTATGTCGAGGTAGTTATCAAGCTCATCATTGGCACTCTTCTCATCATTCTTGATCATGAATGAATCCAAATTATCATTACCAGTAGCACATTCTGGGATAGGTGTTCTCATTCTATGCAATTTCAACCTAGAACCTAGAGGCAAGGACTATTTGGGATCCTCTGAGATTGTTTCTTGACCAACTTTAAATTTTCTATAAAATTCCTCTTCTCTGTGGGTTCACCTAGTTCTCTAAATGTCTCGGCAAGCTCATAGTCACTAGCAAATTCGTCTGAACCCCATTCCCATTCATTGGAGTCTATGGAATAGCGATTTTCTTGTTGAATTTTGGCAGCTTTGATTTGTAATGCTTCTTCTATCTTTTGAGTGTGGACCTTGGAAGTCATGAAACCAAGTCCCTTTGAGAATTCCTTTTTTAATGTCAATTCAGGTTGTAAAGGTTCAATGATGCCTTCCTTTCTTAAGCCAAGAGGGCTTTTGCCATCATACCCAAATTTTTGTACGATCTTGAACCCTTTGCCATACTTTTCACATGGTATGCTAATGTGATATTGTGTATCATTTTTAGGGTCTTTGTAAAGCATTTTGTATAAGTCTTCCTCTTCCAGTTCACACCATATTTGAAAGATAGTAGGGTCCCATTTGAGAATAATGACAGATACCTACTTATTAGAATGTGGTCTTCCATATTCTTTTGGTGAACTCATAACTTGTTGTAAGCACATGGTTTGATTCAAAGTGTATTCACCCATACCCTTGTCTTGAAATTTCCCTTCAAGCTCACCTTGTTTTGATGTCAAAGGTTTTAATGATTCAGGATCAATGTATGCAGAAGAAGGAACAACTTCTCGATTACTTGGAATGATCATCTCAGTTTTTGGTCTCAAGTTATTGCAGTATATGAATGGATTAGGATCACCATTAACTGTTATCTCAACTCCATTGTGAGGAAACTTAACACATTGGTGATATGTAGATGGGACTACCCTCATTTCATGAATCCAAGGATGTCCTAGTAATATATTGTATGTGAGATCTAGGTCTAGGAATTAACAATCCACATCCTTCAAAACTAGCCCAACTCTGAGAGGTAAGGTGACTGTGCCCTTGGATGAACGTTCTTCAGCATCATATGCCTTGATGGTAATTTTATTTGTAGAATTCATAGCTTTATCAGAATATCTCAATTGTTTAATAGTGCTCAATGTACAAATGTTTAGACCTACTCCTCCATCTATCAGGACTCATTTTATTCAATGTTTGTGTATGAAGGCTTCAATGTGTAAAGGTGCATTATGTGGCTGACTTACAGAGGTATCATCAGCTTTTGTGAATGTAAGGGAGTGTGGAATAGAAAGGTATCCCACCATGGCTTGAAACTAGTCCACGTTCAGATCAGTAGGGACAACAATGTCTCTCAAGATTTTTTCAAGGATAGCTTTATGCATGGGGGATATGCGTAAGAGATCAAGGATGGAGATGAGCGTGGGTGTCTTCCTCAACTGTTCTACAAGGTCATACTCAGGCTTGGTTGATGAGGAAGTGGTGCTTTTAGCTGGATCACCTTTCAAAGTGAATTTACCTCGATGAGTAGTGACATTACATTCAAAGGTAGGTTCAGAAGAAGATCCAATGCCTTTTAGGAAAATCTTGGGTCTTTGGGTGGAATTCTCAGGCATTTTGTCCTTGATGATAATGGTAGAGACATAATTGTCCATCGAAATGTGATTGATAGTTGAATCATAGTTATAGGATGCTTTGGTATAGTTGGTTTGGTCATTTGTGGCTTTATACTTTCCCTTGTCATGCTTTGGGAATGGTTTCTTAAACATCTCATGTTCTTGATTGGATGAGTGTCCTTCAATCTCAATGTCACCTCTGTCAATAAGATCTTGTATGATGTTCTTCAGTTGATGGTAATTTCCTATCTTATGAGCATTTCTCTTGTGAAATTTGTAATACTCATCATCATTCCACAAATTTGGTTTGACCTTTGGTTCATATGGAGGAAAATCTAGAACTATGATTACCTTGTTTGCCACTAGCTTCTTGAAAACTGACTCAAGTGGTTCTCCCAATGGAGTATACTTCCTTCATGACTTTGAAGTTGTTTAAGTATTCACTTGATTATTTGTAAAGTTTGATCCAGAAAAAATGATTTTAGGTCACACTATACTAGCATCCACAACACCATCATTGACTATGTTCTTGTTTTTGTTCCAAAATCTTGGCTTATCTTTTCCTTTAAAGCCATCTTTGTTTTCCTTGAATATATTAATGACTCCTTGTTCAATTAGGACCTTCTCTATTGCTAAGACTTTTTCAATGACATCCTTAAAAGTGGACAAACAAGCTTTTCTTAGGTCATAACCAATGTCTTTGTTAACATTTTTGGTGAACATCTCTACCATTTGTTTTTGTGGAATTTCACAAGAGCATCTGCTGGCTAGATTTCTCCATCTTTGTAAAAATGATGAAAAAGATTCTCCATCCTTTTGTTTGGTATTACACAAAGTAGTCACTAATATGTCTATCTCTATGTTGTATGACAAATGTTGGATAAATGCCTCTGCTAAGTCACCCCATGACTTAATTCTAGGTGGGAGTTGGGAGAACCATTCCATAGCTTGATCACCTAGGGTCTATGGGAATAATCTCATCAAATATGTCTCTTCTACTGCTACCTCAATGCAAGATATGAAAAATTGCCTTATATGTGCCTTAGGATCTCCTTTGCCTCTATACTTATCAAACTTAGGTGTCACAAAGTGTGTAGGAAATGGAGGCATTGGATTGCTCTTGTTAAATGGATAGGGACATATGTCTCTCATTGTGTAAGTTGGCTTTGGTGTATTTATGTCCTCCATTTTCTTTTGTAAATCATTGATTTGTTGTTCAAAGTTGTTCTTAGGTGGAGACCAACTTCTTGGACCATACCCCATGCTTGAACCACTGGGTGGAGGAGGAGCTTGTTTCATATATGGATGATATTGATCATACACATGTTCATATGGAGGAGGTCTATATTGATGCTGTGTATATGGACCACTTGGTATAGAGTCATCATGAGGAATGGAATATCTTCTTTGTCCATGTATACCATACTCTACAGGCATGTCATGAGTTTGTTCTAATGTTTTTCCCCCAAATTTGACACGGGGTTTCCTTGTGTCCAAATTTTGAGCATGCCTCTGGATATCCAATTGCTTTGGTGGTTGATCCTTAGCATTGGTATGTTATTGAGTATATTTTTCTTCATAAGACCTCCACAATGGTCTATGAAGGTGAGTATCATATGCTTGACCATGTGTGTATGGGACCTCTAGTTTTTGAAACAAAGATGATGGTGATTCAGGCACCATATGTGGTCCTCTATTGCCTCCACTATTAGGCCTCCTTTGATCCATGTTGGAGTGATTTTTTTGCAAAGGTCTATGTTCCATTATTTGAGACATGTCAAAATCATGAGGGATCTTGGCTCCACTTTGTGCCATCACTTGTAGAAAGTATTGTCTATCTCTCCTCATTATTTCCTCAACCAATCGATTGAAATGGGGATTTATAATGGTGTCTTCCACTTCTTCCAAATGTACTAAAATATTGTCCATATTGTCATTGTGTGTACCATTGTTGTTTGTAGTGTCCATGTTCTCAATATTTGGAATGTTTCTATAGTCATCCATGTTAGGTAATGTAGTATGATCAGAATTGAAAAAGATATCATTGTCATATTCATAGGAACTCATGTTTGCGGAGTCTTGAGCCTCTTTAGTTTCTCTCCTAGATTTCTGGGAATGGCTTTCAACCATGAACTAGGTATTGACCAAGATGTGTGAGACTAGATGAATATGGAAAGAGTATGGAAGACCAAGAGTTGGATGGAATGTAAATGAATATGAGGTGTACTTGCAATGTCCAAACTGTAAGACCAAGTATGTATGTAGTAGAGTAGGTGTGACTTCCAAAGAGATGATAGTTTCTCTTGATGAGGTAAGCTGACCTTGACTCTAAGTAAGACCAAATGAGATCCAAAGGTGATAGACCTTGATGAGGGACCACTTAGCAAAATGTTGTTGTATGTAGTGTGTTGACAAAGCAAGATGAGGGCAAGCAAGTGACCTTTTGACTCAAGTTTAAACAAATGTGAATGTAATGTAAGGTGTAAAGCAATGGACTTTGTGAGACCCAAAGATAGGTTGAATGCTAGATGGAAAACCCAGAGAGATAACCTATGAAGCTCAATAAGTCTGAAACTGACTGTTCCTTATTTATTGGATTATGAAAGTTTTCAATTCTGAACACAGAAGTGCTTGTATACTTCATAGACATGCTTAAAGGACACAGATGCTATTCTGTCATACACAAACATGCTTAATTGACACAGTCGTGGTTCTATTAGACACACACGTGCTTCTGCGATGCTGTAAATGCAATGTTACTCCAAAGACATAGACATGTTTAGATGACATAGATGTAGTTTTGTCAGACATAGACACGTTTCTGCAAACTTTGTGCAATTTTTCCAATCTGTGAAGTTGTTTTGTTGTGACCAAATCTGAATGTTTGACTATTTTTTGTGACAAGAGGACACAGTGTTGATGAAGACTCAATGTTTGCAAGTGTTTAGACTCCAAAATGACTCCAAAAAAAAAAAAAGTGTGTTTTTTGATGTAAAATTATTTTGCATACACTTGAAGACACAAAAGACACAATGTTTTGATGTTTGGTCTTGAATGTTTGATTGTTCAAAATAATTCAAGCACAATTCTTATGGCTAGCCAAGACAATAGTTGTTGATCCCACATGGAGTTTCCCCTGAGGCTATGCTATTCAGAGTGGATACTTAGATGCTTGACCCCATTAGCTCCACCCTCGGCACTCACTTCTTAGGGTAGCCAAGCATCAGTCCCCATGAAAATTCCTCCTGGCGAACTTTGTATCTCTACTAAGAACCGTATGTGTGTGGGCCGCTACCAGAGGTCCAACCTCCTACCCCAACAACTAGAAGGATTTTGGCTTCTAAAACAAAAAGGTGCTAGTAAGGGCATCCACTCATGTGGCCATACATGTAGCACTTTTAGCTCTGTAAATACAGAAGGCTCCTAGCCAGTAGGGGTTACGCCCTACAAATGATCAAATAAATTTGATCAAACGGGTTTATGGGGAGACATAGTGTTGATATGAACTAATCAGCACACGTTATCCATAGTTTTCACCATGAATACAGTTATTTATAGTGGTTTGGAAGAAGATGGCTTTTCTTTTGCTACCACTTGGGTCATTCTCTCCTCACTAGTAGTCCTAATGACTACACGAGGAGATAGGCCCTCTAAAGATTAAACAAAAAGAGCCTATTGCTCAAGACACAAAAGACAATGGTTCAATTTTAGTGCACCAATTGAAGTGTTTGCTAATCTATGAAAACAAGGCACACAATAAAGATTAAAAAGCCTTGCCAAGGTCCTGCAACAAAGATCTATTAGTAGTTTAGATTGTTTCAAATAATCACCCCTTCCTGCAAGTACACAAGCTAGGTAAATTTTAGATCCAAAGGACTTTGTGAAATAGGGGCCTTCGACAAAATGATTTTTCTTTCAAGACAAGATGCACCAATTTCGTTAGCTAGATCTGAAGATGTTAGCTCAAAATAAACCAAATCTAAAATCTGAATGACGCAAAACCAAATCAAAGAAAACCCAAAATGTAACAAATTCACACAAACGCGGTTATTAGAAACACAAACGCTATTAAATTTATAGACATACCTAAAGCTGACACAGACATGGTTCCAGAACACAGATGCAACTCCTAGATGCAGACATGCTTGAAAACTCCATAGACGCAACTAGGGAACACAGACGCGACTTTCAGAATTTGCAGAAAAATAAAATACTGTCGAGAATGCAGACGCGATTCCAGATGTCACAGACACGAAAATATCAAAATATTATCAGAAATGTTAGATTTGCAACTTCAAAACACAAAATCTGCAACAAAAGACATTAAATTCAAAAGGGACAAGAGTCCCACCAAGCATGCAAAAATGTATATGGTGAAAATGGATAACAACAACGTTGAAAGACTAAATAAATTCAACCACAAAACCCTAGCCTAACAACAACAAAGATCCACCATAACATATGAAGATTACCTAAGACAATGCAAATCAAATGAAATCACAAAGTTTATACCATCACATGTCCCATAGGGTTTGGATCTCCATTCTTCCTATCTCCACTAATCTTGCTTGATATATTTGCTCTCAGATTTTGTGTGCACAAGAGCTCAACAAAGAACAGAAATGTGGTTGCAAGTAGGACCGCATATGAAAGTGCAAAAGGCGTAGTGTAGTCGAGTGCGTAATTGAGTTAGTCAGGGTTTGATAATGAATAATCTCCTTATATAGAAGACACCATAAGAAATGGAGGGATAAGATTGAAAGGTGTAAAAGATAAATGGTCGGCTATGATTAAAGGGTAGGTAGAAGAAATAATAAAATAATGAAAGGGTAGGTAGTGTAGGAATTAAGAGATGAATGACATGTGTCATTGGAGGAAAAGGTTAATGAATTAATTAAATAAATAAAGATTTATTTAATTAATAGAAGAAGTGGGATCAATTAAATAAATAAGAGTATTTATTTAATTTAGGAAAGGATAATTTAAATAAATAAAGGTATTTATTTAAATAAGAAATAAGGCTAGATGAGGATAAATGAATTAATTAAATAAATAAAGATTTATTTAATTAATATAAGAATTAGGCTTAAATAATTAAATAAATAAAGATATCTATTTAATTAGACATGACAATTTTAGGTGTCTACACATATTTTATTCAGTTTTTTGCTTTTTAGCACTCTGGTGGATATCTTGGTTGTTTCAGGTCCTGGGATCTCTTCTATGGGTAGGATGTCTCTATTTTGGTTCTCGTTTCTATTTCTAGTATTCTTATCATCATAGAATTATAAATATGCAAATGCACTGAGATAAAGTGCCATCATGCATTTCTTACTTGGGATCTTGCACATATTGTGCCTTGTTGTACATGCACTATTGATAAAGTGCCATGAGGAGGTTGTTGTTTGCCTATTGTTTTCCATCTTCCTTTGTCCAGTGAGTGTTTCTTCCATGACATTCACCTCATGATGTGTGTCAAGTGAGTGTTCCTTCCAAGACACCCTATACTTTTCTCAGCACCTTTGATGTTCATGGTTCTTCGTCATGCAGTTCTTGTTGGCCGTTCTTTTCAGTGTACCTATCCCTCTCCCTCTTCGACATTATGGGGAGGTTTGTTCCTGTTGGGTCTAAAGCTTCCATGGTTCGATTGATCAGCTTTTCAGGCTCTGGTGTTTTCATGCCATTTGTATCTTCGATTTCAGTTGTTTTTCTTTTTTACCTTCTGATTCGAGTAGTGTCATTTGAGGGCACTCATACATATTATAGTCTTCTCTACCTGGTCATGTTCTATTTCGATGGAGGTTCTTTAGCTCAGCAGTTATTCTTTGACAAAGTTTACAGGTTTTTCATGCTTCAGTGGTGTTCTTTTCCATCTCTTTTTGGAGTAGAGTTTTGTTCCCACGTGGTTTTCTCTATTTCTCCAGTTTATAGAGATTTCATTGTATTTGGGTACCTAATCAGGCCTTGTTGTCGGGACCCATCTTTCTTGCTTTCTATAGTTGTTCTAGGTTTTAGCTTCTCCCTAAGTCTAGCTTAAGAGGGGGTGTTAGAGTATTTAGGTATTTACTTGATTAATTAAACTATATTTGTTTAATTATTTAAGTTCCCTTTATCTCTTTTACACTTAAGCTAACTTTAGGTGCATAATAATTAATTCTTATATTAATTATTATGTGCAAACCTAGGTTTTGCCTTTTAGGGTTTCTTGACCTATTAAAGGTTGAGTTCATTCTTTTTATTGTATGAAGAAGAAGGTTTTTTACATTACACATTTTGTGAATATTGAACTCTCTCTTTTTGAGCATATTTTATTTGTATTTCTTTCTTCTGTGATTTGCTTCATTGCTTCTCCTTGTAACAGGGTTTTTAGCTTGCAGAGATCATTTGGGCTCCTGTGGTGTTGTATTTTCTCAACTCCAATACCACTTGCCTCTCTAAACCCCTTTCTAGATTCTTCTAATCACTTCTAAATTAGCCTAATCCATCTCCTAAATATTGTCACATCCCTAAGCAAAGGGAAGTCACTTCTCAAACCCTCAAAGTCTTTGAAAACCATTAAAGACTTTATGTCTTCAACAAGTTAACCTTTAAAGTCTTCCTAGCCATTAATGGTTAACTCTACCTTCTTACATGATTAGAGACTTTCTCTCTAACTCAACCTTCATCTAACCCAAGGGTCTCATCAAGCATTCATTGCTTTGACCATGGTTATCCCTTTAACCATTGCACAAGAGTTTATCCTTTGGGTAAAAGCTTTATCCAATGGATAACCCTAACCTAACCTTAACCCTTACCTCCTAAGGTAACCATCATGTCTTCTCAATCATTTAATACCTCTTGCATCTCCTCTCAAGCAATCTTTTGTTGACAATTGTCACCATTTCATTGGTGAGAATTGTGAACATGGATTGATAACTTTCAATCCTATCCCTTGTTAAGATTATCCATTCTTGACCATCAATTGCCCTATCTTTCCTATAAATAGAGCTCCCATTCTCTCATTTTGATAATAATCCAAGTCTTTAGTATCAAACTTATAGACATTTTACTAGGTATATCCAAGTTTCATGCATCTAATCTATAATTATTTTTAAATCAAGCATTTAGCCTCTCTTTGATAGAAATCATCTTAATAAGCATTTTAAGAAGCATTTCCATTATCATAGCACACTCATATTAGACTATTATATCATGTTACGATAGGATTTTACTAATCTTTTATATTATCATCATATCCATGTTATTTTAAATCATATTAGATTTAATATCATGCATATCTAGGAATGCATTCATATTAAGTTGATCAAGCATTCCTCATTCTTGGAGTTGTCATTCCTAAAGTCACTTTTCTTAGTGATATGAGAGCAAAGGAATTGACTTGAGAGATCCTATGAGATAGAGAACATTGGAATGTCCCTTGGAGAGTTGAGCTATTCAATATAGCTCCATAACTTTCACCAAGAGTCCCATTGGTGTGTGGACCTTTTTGAAACCGATTTTTCTATTTCTTTTCACCATTTTTCCTACACACATTTCTGGCACCCACCGTGGGGCATAAACCCATAAAACATATCATATTTGATGCAAGAGTGATATTGCAGGTACATGAAAAAGCTGAGTTAGCACATTGGAGCCTTCTTTTTCCATGCAGAAACCTTCTGCTAGCGCATCCAGTTTACTGTTTAGCGCATTAGACTCTACCTTTAGTGCATTGAGCACTTAGGTTAGCGCATAATTCTCTGACTATCAACTGTAAAATCAGAGCGCTTTAGAAAAATAGGCTAGTGCATTTGGTAATCAGTCCAGTGCATAAGGACCATTCTGTAGCACTTTTGTTCATTTCTATAGTGCATAGGTGCAATAGTTTAGCACATAGATATAACACAGAAGCAAAAATTTGTAACCAAGGGAAGATAATTTTAGGCTTGTATAAGGCCACATCAAAATTTGATTGCTAACAGATTTTTCATGCAGGTTCTAATCTTTTTGTGCAAGAGCGACAGGAGTTAGTTTAGAAGTTCCCTATTTTGCTTTCTTTCAAAAGAAGCTAGTTAAAAAGAACTCATTCTATCCTTTTTGCAAAAGTTAAAATAAACCTCATCATTTCATTTGGATGCTTAAAATGAATTGCAGACTTCTTTTTGGTGTTTAAAATAAAAAATCATCTTTTTTTTTATTGCAAGGTAAAAAGAACAATAAAATTCACTTGCAAGTTAAGGAAAACACTTAATTTTGGGGCTCTAAAAAGAATAAGCAAGTTTTCTTTTAGCAAGATTAAAACAAACTTCACCTTCCTTTGGTGTCTAAAAGGATCAATTTCATTTCAGTGCAAAGGAAAAAGAACCTCATTTTCATTTTATGCAAAGCAAAGAGGGAGAGCTTTTCCCTATCGACTTTAATTTTTTTGACCAAATCATGATTTACTTTGTTGACCAAGCTTATTTTTCAAAGTTTTGAAATACACACTTTGCTATGAAAAGTTAAAAAGAACACCATGCTTGTTGGAGGAACATCTCCAAATAGAAGTTAGCTAATCATTGACTTAAAAGTTAAAAAGAAGATTGTTTTCCTTGTCTCGAAAGTGGAAGGTATATGCTCTCCCCTTAACTGGGTGATCAAAAAACAAAACCACTCTTTCATGCTTTCTTCATTTCAAGTACTTAAAACCTTTAGCAGGCCTGCCCTCCTGAGTTGTTGTTAGAGCATCATTTAAATGGTCAGTGAGAGGAGAATGACTCAAGTGGGAAATGACTTTATCGCCAAGTGTTCCAACCCACTATAATCAAAAGTGGAGGTTGACAAAAGTCCCTTCAACATCTTTTCTTAGTGATTAGCCTTCCCTCAGTATCTTTAAGATACGTAAAGCCTTTGTTCTAAAGATTGGGAAGCCTCTTGAGGGAGCTTATCACTGAACACTAAACATAAGCCTGATTAAAAACTTTATAAATAGAAACATTGAGCCGAGTCAGTATCTAAACATCTTCAATATCATAGTGCAAGGGTGGGGAAGAATCCGCCCCCAAGATTACTCACCATATATCTCCCAAGATAACCACTCAATTCTAAAGAAATTAACTTTGAGTTAATTTTTGGCAAAAGGCAAAAAAATGGGCACCCCCTAGGGGGTGACATGGTTGTTTGAGCTAACGGAGTATCAAGACTAGTGAGCTATGGTATTGTTGATGACCCTTGAATAAAGAGTCTATCTGATTTGTCTTACTTGTATCTAAACCTATGAAAAAATTGGGGATTTGAACACATCCTCACAGAACATACACTATCTGTTTACCATAGGCAAAATTGGTTATCTCTTTCATGTCATGTTTTCAAGCTATTTTTTAGAAAATCATCCATCAAAACAAAAAAGTGTTCAAATTTCTAAAAATAGCCAACAACAAAGCAATCAGGGCAATTTAGCGCATCAGAGCAACATCCTAGCACATCTCGACCATTTTATAATGCATACAAACTAGAACTTAGCACTTTCATGAGTCAAAATAGCACATAAACAGTGATCATACTGGTAAACATTTCAGTAGCGCTTTGTGAAACCATATTAGCACTTTTGAGCATCAACATAATGCATAGGAGGCATAACTTAGCACTTTTAGTCTAAACTACAATGGTTAATCGGGACATATTAGCACATAATCTTCCCAGTCAGAAACAATTTTCAAAACTCTGAGTTAGCACATGACATAGGTAGCTTAGCACATAGGGAATTTCCTGTAGTGCATCTAGATCATTAGATAGTCCATCCAGTCTTTGTTTAGCGCATGATAAAAACACAGAAAAATAGAGAGTAAACCAGGCATTTTTAGAAAATTTTATCATCAGTCCTAAGCACCCTTTTAGGCCTTTTGTCAAACTCACCAATCAAAATCCAAACCAAGTCATCAGAGAAAACAATTCCAAAATCAAGCAAGCATCCTTAGAACAATTTTGTTGAATCTTAAACTAGCTCGGGATAAGACTTCATCCAACCAAAATCAGGTAGTATCATCACATTGTTCAAAGTTTCAACATCTAACGGATCCTATCACAAACAAATACTAAGTTTAATCCTTGAGCTATCAAATCGAGAGACTCTTATTGATGTCATTTGACACACTTTGTTGTGGGGATGAATCTAAACCTCTACTTGATGAAGTATCTCAATCCAAATATCAAAGGAAACCATTGATCATTCATGTATGACCACTCCTCATATTTTGAGAAGAACAAGTCTTCATCACAAAACCAAGTTGAAGAAGAGACAACCTAGTTCTAAAAAACTTGCCAAATAGAATAAGTTTCTCTATATCAATCGCCAACTTTTTAAATCACATAGCGCATTCTTGCATCATATGCGATTGTATCTTCAAGGCAAACCAAATGAGTTTGATAAAGAACCCTTAAGAAGTAGAGCTTACATTCAGAAAGCAACATTCAACCAACACTTAAATTGTGGAGAAAAGATTAATCCCACTTTATTCCCATAGATCTGCATCACTTATAACTTAGATCGACCCGAACCACCAACCCTGAAGAGAGAAGAAGAAGAATTTATCCCCTTTGTCACAAAAATATTCTACTAGATGCCCGCTATCACTCACTCTCAAAGAAACAAGAAAAGCAAACCACAACTAGAGTCGAGTATGGGTCATAGATTATCCAACCCTTTTGATTATACTCATCTAGGAGATACAAAGATTACTGAGGAACTTCTCCAAGAATGACAATAAAACCCCTCATTCCAAAAGCTCATGGAAAGACTCATTGAAGCTGACAAGGAAAAATATATGCTCATTCTAACTAGGAAAGGGGTTAGACTTACTGAAGATTTCAATACTGAAAATTTAAGGAAGGTCGACAAATAAATTTTTAGGACAAGGACTCGAAATTATGCCTATCAAGAACAACAGAGAGAAGAAGAAACACATGATCCTAAAATCATACCTGAACAAAATAACATACTTGAACACAACCATGCCCGAACTAGGGAGAATGAAAGGGAAGATGCTTTCCCTTGACATGCAAATGCACCCATGGTCACTCTTACACAACAAATTCAAATGCTACAAAGACAAATGCAAGACATGAAATAGGGGACCACAGTGTGATACTCCTTAGACAAAATTTGTCCTTACCCTTTTGATAGTAGATTAAACATGATACCTTTTCCTCCAAATTCAGATATACCAAAATATGACAAATATGATGGTAAAAGTGATCCCCATGAACATGTTCGAGAATTTTGTACCATAAGCCTAGAATTTTCTCATGATAACGCTTACTTGATGAGGCTATTCCCAAGAAGTTTGGGAGGGAAAACAATGGAGTGGTTGTCTAAACTTACACCTCCCATCAGGTCCTCTGATGAGTTGGTAAACAAATTTATCACACAATATTCCTATAATATTCAACACGTAATCACCATGTTGGATGTATGTAATACCAAACAAAAAAACAATGAAACAATCATGGTGTTTCTTCAGCATTGGAGATGTATGGTTTCAATATATCCTCGAGATTTGCCTAAAAAGGAAAAGATGGAGATCTTTATCGACAATCTAAATAGTAAGATGAGTTATCAACTCAAGCTCCAATGCATACCATCTTTTGCTAAGTTGATCAAAAACGGAATCCAAGTAGAGGAAGCCTGCATCAAGAAAGGAACATTGAAGTTCTTTAAGGAAGGAACTAATTCATCCAACACTCACTTTAACAACCAAAACAACAACACTTTAGACAAATCTAGATTTTGGACCAGAAATAAAAATGTTGTTAGTGAGGGAGGAGTTGATGGTAATGATATGAAGTCCAGACAACCAGTATTAGCTTTATCAAGTAATCCACAATCTAACAAGAATAAAAAAAGTGTTAACCAAGGCACTAACACTTATCCACAAAATACCAATCAAAGACATTCAAATTCAAACACCAACAACAATACCCAAGGCAACAACACTAACCGATGGAATAATACAAATCAAAGAGGAAACACCAACACTTTCCCAAATAGACGCATCTACACACCATTGGGGTAAACCTTGGAATCAACATTCTGAGAAATCCTGGCAAACAAGATTATCACATTGATAGCCATAAACAAATTTGAACCTCAGATCAAACTACCTTGGTGGAATGACTCGCATTTTTGTGATTTTCACTGAAACAAAGGACATCACATAAATAATTGCATGAGGCTTAAGAATATTATTCAAGATATGATCGATAGAGATGATTTAATGGTTGATGGTCTCAAAACAAATGGTGATCATGATGCCTTTAAAAATCCTCTTCCAAATTGCAAAAAGGAAGGAGCTTCATCATCAAACAATATGCGAGGGGCTCACATAAACCATCTGTACAACAACACCTTCAATCACATATCAATAGATGACAACCGAATAAATGTCATAAAAGTCAAAGACAAACAAGACCATACATCAATCAATGTGACAACTAGAGCTCAAAAATATGTCTTGAAAGGGCATACATCAACATCGATCACTATCCCCAAGATTCAATATGATTTGGTTAATCAACTATGGAGAACTCCTTCTCAGATATCCATACTCAAGTTACTCAAACTCTCACCGAAACATAAGGACATCTTAGAACAAGCACTCGTTGAAACAAATGTGCCTCAAGATCTGGACATTGATAAATTTCAAGCCATGGTGGCTCATATGACAGGGCCTCATAGTATCACCTTTTCCAAACATGATAATATCTCTTTGAGTCATCCACATAATACTCCCCTTCATATTGAAGTCTTAGTCTACAAACATCAAGTTAAAAGAGTATTAATAGATGGAGGAGCTGGTCTCAATATCTGTACTTTAAAACTTATCCTTGCATTAGGCTTCTCTGAACAATCTATTGATCCATACAAAAAGATCACCATCAAGGAATATCATTATGAAGAAAGATAATCCAAAGGAATAGTGATACTACCTATTTAGGTAGGACTGATACAAAGAGACACTATGTGTCAAGTCTTAGACATAGAGTTAGCATACAATATTTTATTGGGTCATCCTTGGATACATGAAATGCAAGCAGTGTCATCAACTTACCATCATTGTGTCAAACTCCCATATAATGGACAAGAGATTTCCATCTCTATTGATAATAATCCCTTTCAACATTGCAATTCTATGGGGGCAGCTCAAGAAAACCTAGTTCCACACAATAGGGAAGCTCAAACTTCCTCAGCATTAGATCATCATCAAGAAAAGCTCAAGTCTTTATCCATGGATTTCAAACTAAAGGTGAAAATCAAAGATCAAGGCATGGGAGAATATTCTTTCAAACCCATGTGTCTATCCAAATTGCCAACATCACCAAAATCTCATGGAAAACCTTCCACATCGATACATCAAGCAACACAATCCATAACCAATTTTAATGGAAAATTTATCCAATTGGGCACACTAGCACATGAATAAGAAGAAAAAGACATCCTAAGTTGGCTATACAAGGATGACTGAGAAGTCAATGCTGCTACTTTGGAGGTGGCCATACCAGCACAACAATATGGAAAATGATTCCTGATCATGCAATGGATGGGATACAATGGCAAAGGACCTATAGGCAAGCATCAAGAAGGCATTACAAAACCACTAGACCCTCCTTCACAATTTTCTTGAGACAAAATAGGACTGGGATATGGACACAACATACCCCCAAGGCAAAAATAAAATAACTATCAAAAACCTCAGTGGAAAGAAAAGAAGAAATACAACAAGGACTCATGGAAAGAGGCACTACACCAAGCAACAAAAACAACAAGGAAAGAGCGATAACACCAAGAAAAAGAGAAATGATAAGAGGAACTAACCATTCAAAGAGAAGAAGCATCTTATGAGAAAGTGCATCATGTACAAGAACCTATTCAAAAAAAGGCAAAGTCACCTCCTGAAGACATCACTACTCCCCAAGGAGAAACATTGTATGAACAAATGCAAAGGGTAAAAGCAGGTTCTTATTCAGAATCAGAAAAAACTACAAGACTGGTATCAATTATCAAAGATCTTTTCTCACCCTACAACATACCTATCAGTAGCACTGAAAGACTCTGGGATAGTACTTCTGAAACTGATTCTAATGACTACAAATGGGGTAGTTGTTCAAATACTATTGAGGATGTCCTTGAAGGTGCTATACATTCACACACACCCCTTTCTCAGGAGGGATAAGGCACAAAGTCTAAATTACTTGAATCTAGTCCACAACATATTTATGAAGCTATGGAGAATGAGTAGTCGCACTATGAACAAGTCTACATGGAGGATGATCACATCGAATACCTTGACAATATCATTAACTTAACCAACATCCTAGACAACCTTAACAACACCTCTATCATGACACTTATCGCAACTGACCTCGACCCACCAAATGACTCTCTACTGCTTGTATTTCCTTATTTGATAGACTGAGATGAACTTGAACACCATGACATACCTATTTTCCCAGATGATGAATCCATTGTCCATTACCTATGTACAATCAACCTGGAAATAGGCTCTACCAGTGAACAAAATAACGATATCTACAATCGGGAGGGTGCCAAATCTCTCAGTCACAAAAATGAAAGAAACAAAGGATCTAATACGGAAAACCAATCAATGGCATCACTAGATCACAAAAAACTCAAAATAAAGGACACATCTGAGGGTGAAAAACTTTTTAAGGCACCTAAGGATGGGTGACTTGACACTCTTCCTAAACACTATCAGGAGTGATCACCCATATTGATTAGCCAACTCAATCAATAAACATCGGTACAAAAGCAACAACTAAAATCATACATCTAGTAGAATCACTGACATAAGAGGAAAAACCAGAGTTTATCAGATTCTTCATAGAAAAGAAAATCAATTTTGCTTCGTCCAATGTTGATATGCCTGAAATTGATCCAAACTTAATCATGCATCATTTATCTATTTCTCTAGAAGCTAAACTGATCAAACAGAAGTTAAGAAAGATGAATCTGTATATAGCATTAATGGTCAAAGCTGAACTAAAGAAGTTATTAGATGTTAGACTCATTCAACCTATAGACTATGTTGAATGGATTTCAAACATTGTACTAGTTTCAAAACTAGACGGAAGCATATAATATGCACAAATTTTAGAGATGTCAACAAAGCCTGTCCAAAGGATGACTTTACTTTGCCCAGCATCGACATAATTGTGGACCTCACATTGGGCCATGCAATGCTATCATTAATGGACAATTTCTCTAGCTATAATCAAATCAAGATAGCCCTAGAGGATCAAGATAAAACTATGTTCACCTTTCCTTGGGGAACGTATTATTGGAATGTCATGCCTTTTGGCTTGAAGAATGCTAGGGAAACTTATCAAAGAGCAATGATGGTAATGTTTCATGATATGATGCATACCTTCATGGAGGACTATGTGAATGATATACTAGCTAAGTCATTCACCCAAGTAGAACATTTGGGCATATTAGATAAAATATTTCAAATATTGGAGAAATTCCAAGTCAAGCTAAACCCTAAGAAGTGTGTCTTCGGGGTGACATCAGGTCAATTATTAGGCTACATTGTGTCTGAAAATGGCATTGAAGTAGATCAAGCCAACATACAGGCCATCATGGAGATGTTACCTCCCCAGAACATTAGTCAACTCAGATCTCTATAAGGATGGCTACAGTCTATCAAGCGATTCATAGCCCAACTAGAAGATACAAGTCTACCATTCAATCATCTTCTACATAAGAACATACCATTCAAACAGGAAGCCAAGTGTGCGGAATCATTCTATCAAATCAAGCAATATCTAATGAATCCACCAGTTCTGGTATCACCAATAGCAGGAAAGCCACTTATTCTCTACATATCAACAATAGAAGTATCATTGGGGGCACTATTAGCACAAGAAGATCAAGAAGGCAAGGAACGAGCTATATATTACATTAGCTAAACATTAAACGGATATGAGCTAAATTATACATTCATTGAGAAGGCTTGTTTAGATGTGGTATTCACTTCTCAAAAGTTATTCCATTACATGCTAGCTCACACAATCAAGCTAGTTGAAAAAATTGACCCTCTCAAGTATTTACTCAGTAAAGCAGCTCTCATAGGCCAACTGGGTAAATGGGTCATGATTCTCAATTAGTTTGATATCCAATACACAGAGCGTCGGGCTATCAAGGGACAAGTAATTGTAGATAAATTAGCTAAAGAACAACTACCAGATAAGAAACCAATGAAGGTGGAATTTCTAGACATGGATATCCTTATCGTTACACTCAAGCAATCGACCCTGTACTTTGACGGTTCCTATGCTCAACATGGCTCAGGTGCTAGCATTTTGTTCATCACCCTCGAAGGACACACCATTCCAAGATTATATAGACTCATTTTTCCATGCACCAATAACATCATTGAGTATGAAGCCCTGGTCATAGGAATCAAAATGGTTGTGGAATGGAGAATCATGGAATTGAAAGGCTATGGAGATTCCCAACTGGTTATAAATCAAATCAACAATGAATATCAGACAAAGGATGACAAGTTGCTGCCATATAAAATAATGGTGGATGACTTCAAACACTAATTTGTACACATCACCTTTGAGAAAATAACAAGGTTGGACAACAGAGCGACCGGTGCAATGGCCACTATCACTTCAATGCTACAAATTTGAGAGCAACAGAGTCATTATGAGTTCCTGGTAGAGCAACTGTTTTCCCCAGTCAATGACAATTCTCCTTCCCACGTCTTCTATGCCTTAACTGGTTTAGACTCTCCTCTATATGGGATAATCTATGAACATCTTAAAACCAATACCCTACCCATTGACCTATCTCATAATAAAAAATGCAAATTTATCCACCAAGCTGTTTGTTATACCATAACCGCTAACACGCTTTATCATAGAGGTCTAGATGATACTCTTCTTTGTTTCCTTGATCATAATGAATCTGACTTTTCTTTACATGAGCTTCACAAGGGTATCTATGGCATGCATTCAAGTGGTCCTACTCTCGCTAAAAAACTTCCAAGAATGGGATTGTACGTTAGGAAATAGGAAATCATCACAAGCAAGTCAAAATACTAATCATTAGCCCAATCACGAAAGCACAACATGCAATGATCTATCCTAAAACACAATCAATAGAGACATGAAAACAAAGCATACAAAACTAAAGATTATGCAAACCAGATATTGATTTGAATGCTCCTTCATGCGGCTCCATTGTTCTTATTTCCTCTTCAAATAGTTTGGTTGTGGATCTCACCTACAAGTGCACATACATGATTGAAAGCAAATAGGTAAGAAAATTGCTCAAAAGTACTCGAAGCGTGATTGACTAGAAATTCGATAATCTCATTAGCGGCTAGGGATTTGATTGAAGAAATTCATCCAATTTATAGAGAAATTGGAGACATGAACAAATTAGCATGATAGTGATTCGAATGGAAATTCAAATCAAGAATAGCAAAATTATGACATGTCTATGACAAATTGCTATGCAAGGATTTATGACAATTTATGACAAATTTCTATGACAAATTGCTATGTCAAGAATTGATTGATTGTCAATTATCACAAATTATGACAAATTTCTATGTCATTCCCATGAAATTAGGAGAAAAATAGGAGGAAATTGAAATTAGGTGAATTAGAAATTAGAAATTTGAAATTGATGAAAATTAGGAATTTAGGATTTAGAAAATTGATGAAAATTAGGTAAATTAATTAATAATTTGTCATTTATTAATTAATTCATAAAAGGAGAATAATTAGCCAATTAAATAAAGATTTAATTGTAATGAGAAGACTTAGGATAAATAAGTAATTTATTAATCCTAGAGGAAGAAATGACAAATAAGGTTAAATGATTAAATCATAAAACCCTAGAAGATGAATTAGCAATGTGAGGATGACAATTAGGTCCTGATTGAAGATAATTAATGTCATGATTTTGAATTGATAAATGACCAATGTGATAAATGATTTGATTGATAAATGCGCCAATTGACGAGGAACAATGACAAATTGATCCAAATTGACATAATTGAGATAGACAACAATCGATAGCAAAATGATCGCAAAATGACAAAATTGACAAGAGGACGAGGATCAATGACAAAATAGATTGCAAGATGACAAGATTGAAAATGACCACGATCGATGACAAATCGATCACAAAATGACAAGATTGAACATGACAACGACCAATGACAAATCGATCGCAAAACGACAAGATTGAAAATGATAAGAATTGATGACAAGATTGATAAGAGGACAAAACCCTAATTAGGATTGATGATGTCCAAAATGATGACAAATGAGTATGCACGTTGATGCGACAGGATAAGATCGATCAAAATCATGACTGAATAGTGTTGTCGACAAGACCAAATTTGAGAGTGAGATGAATGAAGAATGTAGAAGAATGACTCGATGTTCGCAAATGATAAAGACCAAGTGCGTGACATAGGAGAAATGTTAATGTGATGCAAAAACCTAAAATGAGGCAATGCGCAAATGTTAAAGTATGACTCCGCAAGTGTTGACCATTTTTAGGTGTCTACATTTTGCCCCTCTTTGAGACAATGAGATTTTAAGCGTTGTTTCAAAGAAAAATAACAAAAATGCCCCAGACAATAATAATGACATATGCATGCCCCCTCGAGGAATTGGCTGGAAACATGTAGAGAAGAGGCCAATTGATCGAAAAAAATGATAGGATCGAATGGACTGACAATCAGATACCAGATGCATGAAGGACAAGCAATGGAAGGTGCAAAAGACCGTGACCAGCATAAGATGGAAAGGGTGCATGTCCACCTATGCACTGACAAAGAGCTATAAATGAGACCAAGAGGGTGAAAAGTGCTCATTTGCACTAGACAAGGACACTTGCAGATAGATGGTGAACATTCCAATGGTGGATCACCTTGGAGAACATGTACGCACATTTAGACGACTGGACGACGTAGGAGCAATGGTATGGATCTCAAAAACCCATGTTTTCAATTTCAGGAATTTTGATTGCTTGCGGGACATTGCGGGGCCCACAGGGGATGCCGAAAAGGACTCCTACACTTGTGTAGGGTGAATCCTATGCTTGTGTAGGGTCTTTTGCACTTGTGTAGGGAGACACAGGCACAGGTTACCTGACACTGGCGTAGGTTCCTTGACATAGGCGCAATTGTGCAATGTAAACCCTCATTTTGGTCAAAATGACATGCAAATGATCCGAAAAGGGGGGATAAGGGTAGGATAGGTCAGATTAGATGAAAAAAACCCTGATTTGGACATGAAAATGAGGAAAGGAAACCCATAGGAGAAAACCCTAAAACTGACAAAAATATGCCCCAATTTGTGATGCAGAATCGACAGTATCTGTTGATCACACGGGAGAACCGACTAGACTGTTTTATGCTATGGCATAGACTCAGGAGCACGGACAGAGATATCTTAGTAGGACTTGGGATATATTACATCACATTCATGCTTAAGATTAGGGAAAACACAGGACTGCTTACCACATTGGCAGAGCGATGGCATTCAGAGATGTCCTCTTTCCATCTGGCGACGGGCGAGGCGACAGTGACATTAGAGGATGTATGGCGCATCCTCCGCATTCTGATACATGGGGAGATGGTCGAGTATGACCCAGTGACAGGTAGAGACTTATTGTGCAGGCTATTTGAGTGTGACACAGATGATCTGGATATTGTCAAGAGGCAGATCCGTTGGGAGACTATGGCAAGAGAGTATGATCAGCGATGTGTGGTGATAGCAGTTGTGATAGCATGTCTACTAGCAAGGGACAAACGAGGACATGGATTCCCTATTGGATGGGGAAGAGTGCTAGAGTAGATGGTGATAGAGGGATGGTGTATGCATGGGGACCATGTGTGCTTGCTATGCTATATTTTTAGCTACAGCAGATAGCATATCAGGGAGTTCAGACTCTGAGCTGTGGAGTCACATTGCTTCAAGTATGGGCATTTGAGCACATAGCCATATGTTGACCAATTACAGAGAGACAGGTAGTACCACACCAACCATATGTGTACTACTATGGGGGAGCACTGAGACAGGGTCCTTTTGGATACATATTGTACTGGCGACATGAGCTAGATAGACTGAGGGAGTTCACATGGAGGCCATATCTTGATTTCCCTAGATGGTCAGATGATCATGAGGAGCTACCCTATTGTAGATAGGAGAGGTACCTGATTGGGTGACTAGTGAATTGCCAGAGAGTGATTGAGATGTACCTGCTAGAGAGAGTTAGACGACAGTTTGGAGAGAGGTAGGATGTACCCAAGAGGACTGCACAGTTTTCCCGATCTCACAAAGTGATGAGTCAGTGGGGGAGTATGATTTAACCACACATAGCTTATGCCGACTTTGCACAACTATAGCAGAGACAGTGGGAGTGGAGGTCAGATGTGGTGGATGTCAGGATGATAGAGGAGTATGAGAGATGGTTTGCACAACGACAGCCAGTGCCATTGATAGATCCAGACATTCCAGTACCTAGGAGACAAGAGGACTTTCCACTCGCAGGAGAGGAGGAGGGAGATGAGGATGACCAGGAGGAGGATGGTGATGAGAATGAGGGGAATGACGAGGACAGAGATGAGGAGGATGAGGAGGATGATGATGATGAGCTAGACTCAGGCAATCAGGAGGCATTGTAGTATATACCTATAGAGCTGGAGACAGCCGGTAGAGAGGAGATGGAGATGTGCAGGGCTACCATAGTGAGTCAGCTGGATCACATTGTGACATTGGAGAGACAGAATGCCATCTTGAGGATAGAGCGAGATACAGCAATAGCTCAGGCACAGTGAGAGGAACAGAGAGTCACTGAGTTATTTGGATCGATTAGAGATACCAGTGCTCGGGAGATGGCATAGATGTTGGTAGAGACTGGAGAGGAGATATGGCATTGGAGGACACTATATGAGGGTGTTGTTCCACCAGAGCAGAGAGCAGCTTCATACTGGGCATGGTCGAGGATAGAGAGTAGGGCACGCTCTTGGAGGTCATTGAGCAGCATGGGGGTGAGTGGACCGATGAGACCACCACAGCCAGGACCAGGAGGGACACCATCTGCGAGACATGGCAGGGATGCGGAGGACAGAGGGAGCACCCAGTGACAAAGGCACATGCTCCTTAGGACAGACAGTGGACATTATGTAGTTTGACATGTTGTAGTCAGCCTGCAAGCCATACTTAGGACAGACAGTCCGATTTTGTACTCCAATATTTGTGATATGATATGATATGCATCAATATGGTGGGATGCAATGTGTTATAACTTATAGTTATTTTTCTATGTATGGATGACTTATGCACCTTTTATGAACATGTATGGATGTATTTTTATGTATTTTTGATGCATTTATAATATGAAATGGATAAAATACTTGATGTGATACTCGATGTAATGCAAATGTACTAACCAATGAATGCAAGATGCAGCATATGTGTGTGGAGATCGGAGCACTAGACCGAACTGACTATCCAAACTGACAGAAGAAACGCTAGTAAGAAGAGATGAGATAGAGGACAGTTAGAAATGAAGAAAAACTTGCTTTCAGTAATGCACTTTGTAGGTGAGAACCTTTATTTTTATGTAGCAAAATGGATGTGTAGCATCATCGCATTGAAGGCCAGAGCTGAAATGCAACCCTTTTTGCAAAAGATAGACACATCACAGACAAACAACAATCACAATAAAAAGAAAAGGATCATGATCCATCCCGGTCACTCTAAATCACTCAGTGACATCAACGAGCAACATAGGAACATGATCGAAGATAAATCAAGAAATGATAAGATGCACAAATTCATACAAATCGAACAAACATCTTGATCTGCATTGTCAAAAGTTGAAAGTGCTAATAGGACAATCATGCAGTCTGGTTTTAGGACATGTGGTACCCCGTCGAAGATAGGACACAGTCTGGTTTCGAGTATACCACACCCTGTATAAGACCCATGATAGTAGGAACAAGGACAAATGAGTTTGATGCTGATATTCGATTGATATGACAATTGTGATCAGTTTGAATGTCTGGTTGAAAAAGTTCATCTGTTAACACATGATTTCATTAAAGCACAGTGTTGAATTGATTGTCGTTGGATGTATGCTCAGTGAGCTGTCTATGCACAAAGGGATGGTTTATTGCAAAATGCTTTTCAAGGTTTATAATGTTTTTTGTGTTCATTTTTTTTTTTAGGACATTATTCAATTTTTTATGGAGTTTACGTCAGGACATTTTTCAATTTTTTTTGTTCTTATTTCAGGACATTTTTCAATGTTTTTGTTTTTATTTCAGGACATTTTTTGATTTTTTTGGAATTTTTTTAGGACATTTTTGGATGCAAAAGTTTGAGTGATTGATCATGACAAGGGAAATGCACCTAATGCGCATCAAAAAGACATACATAGACCGGGACCAAAACATATATACAAGAAATTGGAGTATGCAAGACAATGATGTTGACCAATAATGGGCCTGGAATAGAACATTAGGTTAAGACAAAGATAGACATGAGAAACGGGCCGAGAGAAAGCATAGTCTTAGAGATCATGACAGATGATGGAGCAACGATCTCATTGTACACATGGCACCTATTTGGCAGGTTTTCACCAAGGTACTTTCCCAAAGTGCCTGTTTGCTAGGTTTTCACTAGAGGGCAAATCATTTTTTTCTTTACTCTTTTGCTCTTTTTTCTTTGTTTTTCACTTTTTTTTTTGTATTTTTTGTCTTTTTCATTTTTTTATATTTTTTGTCTTTTTCATTTTTTTGTATTTTTTTCAAGATCATATAGTATCTAACAGAAAATTATGCCCAGTATTTGCGAAGATGCATGCTATTGATAGGATCAGACACAGGTTCACCTTCTGGAGTGGCAAGCTAATATGCCCCCGAGCCATAAGCTGTAGTCACTATGAAATGCCCAACCCAATTAGGTTCAAACTTGCCTTTAATAATGTCAGTAGACTGTGCATTCTTAGGGTTTGCCTTTAAAACTAGGTCTCCCACTTTGAAGTGTTGCCCTTTGACCTTCTTATTATAAGAGCGACGGATACGGTTTTGATATGCTTGCAAATGTGTCAGGGTTGTCTGACGCTTTTCATCTAACATCTCAAGCTGATGCAACTGAGAGACTCTGTGTGTCTCATCATCAATCAGATGTTGCAAAGAAACTCGTAAAGAAGGAATCTCCACCTCCAAAGGTAAAATAGCTTCTGCACCATACACCAAGGAATAAGGTGTTGCGCCAGTAGGTGTGCAGATAGAAGTGCGATAGGCCCATAGTGCTGGATTCAACTGTACATGCCAATCGCGACCAGCATCATTGACAACCTTCTTCAGGATCTTGATAATGGTTTTATTGGATGCTTCAGCTTGACCGTTACCCCGTGGATAGTATGGACTGGAAAAATGGTGTTGAATATGAAACTTGTCACAGAGTTCTTTGACATCTTTATTCTTGAAGGGTTGACCATTATCTGTAACTATGGCAAGGGGAACCCCATATCTACATATGATATAGTTCAGCAAAAATTTTGAAATTTGGACACCAATGATATAGGTCATGGGGATAGCCTCGATCCATTTTGTAAAATACTCTGTGGCTGTAATGATGAACTTGTGTCCATTTGCAGATGTCGGGTGAATCTTGCCAATAAGATCCAATCCCCACTAAGAAAAGGGCCACAGAGATATGACAGAATGAAGCTCTTGAGCTGGTGCATGAATATAGTTTCCATGGATCTGGCACTTGTAGCACTTCTTCACAAAATCATGAACATGTTTTTCTAGAGTGGGCCAATAATACCCAGCATGAATCAACTTTTTGGCTAAGCTAAGACCATTGAAATGGCCCCCACATATACCATTGTGAACCTCGTGTAAATCCGTTTGTGCTTCGTCAGAATCCAAACACCCGAGGAGGGTATGGTCAAAGGAACAGCGGTAAAGGGTGTTGGCGATGATGACATATTTGGCTGTCTGTCGGATAAAGGTGCGGTGTTGGTTAGCGGAAAGGTTAGGTGGTAAGATTTGGGATTTCAAATATTGATATATATCATTGTACCACAGGGAGTTAGGACCAACAAGAATGCACATCACATCTGCTGTCGAAATATCAAAAGAAGGGACAAGCAATTGTTCGACCAAAAATTCACACTTGTCCATATTGTGGGGCATATTCAACATGGAAGCAATTGTAGCCATTGCATCTGCCGACTTGTTTTGCATTCTTGGAACTTGACTGAAATGGATGGCCATGAATTTTGTCTTGAAGAAATCTACCATGTGCTTATAGGGAATAAGCTTCTCATCTTTTGTTTCATAGTCATCATTGACTTGTCGGATGACTAATTGAGAATCTCCATAGACTTGCAAATGCATGATGTTCCAGTGGACTGCTACTCGGAGTCCTGTGACCAGTGCTTCATACTCTACAATGTTATTGGTACAATGAAAAGTTATCCTGTAGGACTTTGGAATAGCATCACCTTGAGGGGTGACAAACAGAATACCAGCTCTGGACCTGAACTTGGTATGGGATCTATCAAAGTATAACTTCCATTCATTAGAGGATGTGAGAGCAAAGACTGATTCATCTGGAAAATCAGTCAACATGGGATGATCATCAGAAATAGGAGCCTCTGCAAGTTGATCTGCTATTACTTGTCCTTTTATCGCCTTTCGCTCCATATACTCAATATCAAATTCACTGAGGATCATGACCCACTTTGCTAGGTGACCTGTCAAAGCTGCTCAGCTAAGCAAATATTTTAAGGGATCAATTTTTGCAACCAACAATGTTTGGTGGCTTAACATTTAATGTCGGAGCTTTTTTGTTGCGAATACCACTGCTAAGCATGCCCTTTCAATAGTTGAATAATTTAGCTCATAGCCTACCAGTGTCTAGCTGATATAATAAATGGCTCGCTCTTTGTCATTTTCATCCTGTTGGGCCAAGAGAACTCCTAATGCCATTTCAGTTGCCAAAATATACAATAAAAATGGCTTTCCTTCTATTGGAGGCATTAGAATAGGCGGTGACAACAAATAGTCTTTTAGAGCTTGAAAGGCTAATTGACATTGCTCAGTCCATCTGAAAGTGACACCTTTGTGTAGTAGATGTTGGAATGGATGACATTTGTCGGCCAACTGAGCTATGAAGTGGCGAATTGACTAGAGCTTTCCTTGTAGACTTCTTAATTGTCGAAGGTTTGAAGGTGGAGGCATATCCATTATTGCTTTGACCTTGTCAGGGTCGACCTCAATGCCTCGGTGAGAAACAATGTATCCGAGTAATTTGCCAGCTGTGACACCAAAGACACACTTCTTTAGATTGAGCCTGAGTTTATAGGTCTCCATTCGGTCAAAGATTGGGCCCAAGATGGCTAGATGACTATCTCTAGTGACAGATTTGCATAACAAGTCATCAACATAGTCCTCCATCAAAGTATGCATGAAATCATGAAAAATTGTCATCATTGCTCTTTGATATGTTGCACCTGTATTTTTAAGACCGAAGGGCATCACATTCCAATAGTAGGTACCCCAAGCACAAGTGAATGTTGTCTTATGCTAATCTTTAGGAGCAATGCGAATTTGGTTATAGCTAGAGAAATCATCCATCAATGAAAGCATCTCATATCCAGTCGTCATGTCCATTATGATGTCTATGTTTGGCAATGGAAAATCATCTTTAGGGCATGCTTTATTGAGGTCCCTAAAATCTATGCAGATTTTGATGCCCCCAGTTACTTTGCTAACTAGGACTAAATTTGAAATCCAGTCTGCATAATCAATGGGTCTGATGAAGCCCACATCTAGTAATTTTTTAGTTCCACTTTGACCAAAAGAGCCACCTGAGGATGCATCTTTCTAAGTTTCTGTTTGATAGGTTTGGCATCTTCTTTTAGTGGTAAATGATGAAGAACTAATTCTGGATCGAGGCCAGGCATATCTTCATAGGACCATGCAAAACTGATCTTCTTCTCTAGAAAGAAATTGACAAGATCTATCTTTTCCTGTTGTGATAGAGAAGTAGTGAAATGAATGACCTTAGGGTTGTCAAGTGTACCCAAATTGATTTCCTCGGTCATTTCCACAAGAAATGTTGATTTGTCCTGACTTAACAGGGGTATGTCCACTCTTCCACCTTTGGGCACCTCAGAGAGGTTTTCACCTGCAGGTACGTCTTTTATTTTTACTTTTGTATGATCAGAGAGTGCCTTACGGTTTTCACTCAAGGATCTATTCTTTTGATTTTTTACTGTTTCTTTTCTTTTTTCATTTTGATGACTGGAAGAGGGAGTTGACTCCCCAAAATATGCTGTGGAATCTAGGTCAATAGCAAATCCTACCTTATGATCACCTTGTGGTATTCCTTCCCGTAGTCCAAGGAATTCTGCAATTACTTCATCATTTTAAAAACAGTCTAATGTAAGTGGTTCTTGTTGGTCATATTGGATAAGCTGGGGATAAATGAGGGGCATGTCATCATCAATTGTAAGGAGAGAGAGGGTTGATATGGTAAAGATGTGAATATCTATAGTATCACTATCTGAACTACTGGAATCCGATTCGGAGCTTGGGTCCCAGAATGACTTTATCCAAGCATGAGGACATGTTTTAGGAAGAGGAGTTATTTCATGTTTGTCTTCCATAGGCAAATTATCAAGGTCAATGAAGATATTGTCAAGGGCATAGGAGCTAGAAGAAAGAGAACTCCACTCCCATTCATTAGAATCAGTTTCGGGTCGGGTATCCTCAGGTGTTATTTCATTGTCAGAATCACACCCTTTTTGACATGTGGGCACTTTGGTAGATGTGGATCCGATTCGTAACGGTACAAAACCTAACCCTAAAGTTGGAGGGAACCTCTTGGGTATAACAGGTTCTAGCCTTCCATTGTTGTTCAGGCCTAAGCCACTACAGCCATCATATCCTTTCTTTTGCAGCATAGTAAATCCTTTGCCGTAGCATTCCACTAGCAACCTGACAGGTGGGGTCTCAGTTGGATCTTTGTAAAGCCAATCTATGACATCATCATCTATAGTTTCTTTGTCCAGTTCACCCCATCTTGTAAATGTAGTGGGAGGTTGATATTGAATAATGACCTTAGGTTCTTTTTGCAATAAATGTGGTTTTCCATATGATTTTGGAGATATTGGTAAATTCCTGATGAGGAATGTTTGATCCATTGAATATTCTCCACACCCTTGGTCCTGTATCTTCAATTTTCCTTTGACAGTGTCTAACAATGCATTAGGATCCACATAACTATCTGATTTGGCTTCTCTATTAATTGGGACTTGCTGTTGAGGGGTATCCTTTAGAGTAGCACAAAATTGAAATGGATTAGGATCTCCCAGAATTGTTATCTCAGTTCCATTGTAAGGATATTTTAAACATTGATGATAGGTGGACGGAACTGCTTTCATTACATGGATCCATGGATGGCCAAGGATCATATTATAAGGGAGGTCAAGGTCTAGGACTTGTAGGAAAGTGTTTTCTGTCGCAGGACCGACTCTGATAGGCAATATAATTATCCCTTTGGATGGGCACTCAGCATCATCATATGCTTTGATTATTATTCTTTTGGAAGCATCAATGTCATTTTCTGTATATCCAAGGCCAATGACCACTCTCAAGGTACAAATATTAAGACCGGCTCCGCCATCTATCAAGACTCGTCGAATTTTGCAATTATGGACAAAGACTTCAAGGTGTAAAGGATCATTATGAGGGAGCTTATCAGGTGAGATATCATTATTAGAAAATGCGACATTTTGGGAAATAGCTAAATGTCCAATCTGGGCTTGAAACTGATCAACATCAATATTTGTTGGGACAATGGACTCAATTAAAGCTTTATCCAGGACTGCACAATGCATGGGAGACATTTTCAACAACTCAAGGATGGATATTTGTGCAGGTGTCTTTCCTAGATGATCCAAAAGATTATACTGACTTGTAGGAGTTGGCTTGGGAGGAGCTGCGGGAGCTCCTTTCAGGACTATTTTGGATCGATGAGTGGTGACCACACAAGAAGGATCTTGTTCTTTTATTCGTATGGTGGCAACATACTCATTTGACACTTGAAAACAATTAATGACATTGTTATAACCAGTGTTTGCATAATTGGCCATATGAGTAGAGTTGGAAGAAGATGCTTTACCCTTGTCATGATCAAGCAAAGGAGTTTTGAAAATGGTATGATTAGTGTTGGAGGTCAGATGGGGTGGATCTACCTCAATTACTCCTTGCTCTAATAAATCTTGAATCATATGTTTCAATTGAAAACATGATGCAGTCTTATGTCCTTGGACCGATGATACTCACAATACGCATTATCATTCCACCAATGCGGTTTTACCACCGGTTCTGCCTTGATATCTGGTAGCTTAATAAATTTTTCTTGTGTCAATTGTCTCATTACTGATTCAATAGGCTCTCCCATTGGCGTAAATTGTCGAGGAGGCCCATCCTGCGATCGGAAGGGTTTGTGTTGTTGGCTTTGTTGTTGGCCTTGTTGTTGATTATATTGTTGAGTATGTTGTTGTTGAGCATGTTGTTGGGATTGCGGCTGTTGAGTAACATTGCTCATTGGTGCTTGATTTTGTTCCATAGTTGACATATTAGGAACACTCAATTTCTTAATTGTGAATGGGGGTTGATTTGCATTCACCACTCTTGCATCAACAACTCCATCATTAGTGACATTCTTGTTCTTATACCAAAATCTATTTCTGTCCCCTGAATAATTTGTGTTGTCACTGTCTTTATTGAGCTTGATAATTCCTTTAGCTACAAGAGCCATTTCAATGCTCATTCCTTTCTTAATGAGTTTCTCTATAGTACTAGGACTTTTTAATTTTAGCTCATACATCATTTCTGGGACCAAATTTTGGATAAACAGATTCACTTGTTGTTCTTCAAGTATATCAAGAGAAGAATGACTATACAAGCTTCGCCATCGTTGCAAAAAAGTCACTAATGGTTCACCTGGCTTTTGCTTAGTATTGCATAAATCTGACATAGTCACGTCACTGTCGATGTTGAACGCGAAATGAGATAAAAACTTTTGAGCCAATTCTGACCAAGTCTTTATATTTCCTGGCAGATGTGAATACCAATCCATGGCTTGTCCTATGAGACTTCGTGCAAATAATCGCATTAAATATGTCTCCTCATAGCTCACTTCAGTACATGCCATGAAAAATGCTCGAATGTGATCTTTTGGATTACCATTCCCTTTATATTTCTCAAAATTAGGTGCCTCAAAATGCTTAGGGAATGGAGGCATGTATACGCTCTTGTCAAATGGATGAGGACATAAATCTTGATCTGTATACAACTTCTTTGTTCCTTTAGTTTCTAATGCATCAACTTTTTGTTGCAACTTCTCAAGTTGTTGCGCAATTGTATCAGATTTTAGAGGTCCATCATTAATCCTAGTGGGTATTCTTTGTCGATACATCGTGTTTCCAATCGGTTGTTGATATTCTGAAATGGCCGTTTTTGGTGTCTCCGGCATATAAAGTTCTTGGTACATCTCTTGTTGTTGCGGTTGTGTTATGCCTTCATATCGACCTTGTTGTTGTGCTTCTTGTAGCCTGGGTTGATATTGCAATTGAGTATGTGGTTGATATTGCACAGGCACTGATTGCGGTTGTGAAGTAGGATAGCTTGTTTGCCTTGGCACATATTGAGGCACATGTTGTTGATGTTGACGAATCAGGATTTGTTGACTTTGTGCCAATTGTTGTCGCGGTGTATATCCCATCATTTGTAAAAAACTTTGTTTAGGTGGTTTTTGTTGCTTTTCCTTAAGATGGGGTATAGCACTTGCATTAACTTGCTGTGTTGTTTGTCCAATCCATTGTGATGGTTGCAAGTTTGTACTAACTTGTAATGGTGCCGAAGGTGCTGCAATTTGTTGTCGAATGCGAAATTGTTGTTGTTGCACATTGCTAGTTTGCACATTCGATTGTACCCTTTGTGTATTACTCAATTGTTGCAACAATTGTTGTTGGTGCAAACCACTATCCATAGCTTTTTGTGTCACCATTATCGAAGGATTTGTTGCAATAGTGTTTGGCAAAGATATTGAACTCAATGGGACATAAGAACTTTGTTGCATCATGGAATTACTTTGGACATTAGTGATATCAGGCATTCCAGTTGTGAAGCTTTCCTGCATCTTAGATTTTGATCCAACTTTATGCATGTAAGGAACCACTTCTTGTTGAGGAACCATTGTCAATATTTGCGTAGTCTTCATTTGATCTTGTATTATAGGTGTTGTATTGAATAATGGATTATTTATTGTCTCAAACGGTGACTTTTGAGGAATAGTCACTGTCAATGCCTTTGAAGCACATTTGCTCATCAAGGTAGGTTGAGTTGCTTGTTGTGCATTTTCTTCGTTTGGATGCGGAGAGAAACTTAACAACTCACCACCTTGTTGTTCTTGCACATTGATTTGTTCACTTGAAGAGGTCACATTACTCATCATGTTAAGATACTTTTGTGGAAACATCTTAAAGACCTTTTTCAAGAACTTATCCATCTTTTTTGTTATCTTTGGATCTTGAAGGAACATGTCAACATCATCAGAAGCATCGGAATCAGATGAAGAATCTGGTTGGACATTTGGATTCATTTCTTGTTGGATGCCTTGATCTGAACCAAATCCTTGCGAAAGAGTTTGTTCTTCATATAATGTTTGAGTTTGAATGTCATGTTGCAGGTGTGGTTGATTCCAATTGAAAGGTGCACTTCCTCTGGGAGTAGGTGGAACACTCCCATGTCCTAGTTTCATAGGTACAAACACTGGTTCATATAATGGAGGTGGTCCAAGTTGAACCATTCCATATGGTGGTACAGATGTATTTGATGAACCTTTGATTTGCACTATTTGACTAGTTTGAAATTGTGAATTGGCTATATTGTCCATGGGTTGATACATTGGTTCACCCATCTTTTTAGATTTTGATCTTGTCTCAACCGGCATGTCACTTATGCAAATGCAATGTTTTTGGAATTTTTCAAAGACAATATATGGTATGCAACTAAATGCAATCTATGTTTTTTTTGGTTGTTTTTGAAGATTTTGACAAACTTATGAATGCAAATCTAAGAGAGGGACCCTTGGGAAATTGAAATGATGTCTAGACCTCAAAGGACAAAAGGACTAAGTGACAAAGGACAAGATGACAATGTCTCCCCTATGTGTTTGGATACTAAGCTAGGTTTGACGAAATGATATGGATGACAAAAGGACAAAAGGTTTGATAAGGTCTAGACCTCCTAACAATGACTTAGGGTTTATCAAAGATTTGGATTACTCAAGTATGACAAAACCTAGTTTTGACACTATATTCTAAGGGAAAATTAATATGCAAGTGATCTTAATATGATATGATAATGACCTAGGCTTAATGAAGAGACTTAGGGTATGCAAATATGAATGTATGACAATGGTATGACTTTAATGCAAAAGGACATATGCAAGTGGATGACTCTTATTGATATGCAAAGGAGTATGAATTAGGTGAAACCTAACCTTGGTACTTGATAATGAATTTTGCAAAATGCAACCTAGGATGAACCTAAATGTAAGTGACATGAATGTTAAGACAAGATTTGGAACAATGTTTGATAATCATGTTTGAAGGTGTGTTTTTGAACTTTGTTGAACTTTTGTTGGATGAATGTCTCTTGTGTTTAATCTTATGTTGGATCAATTTTCCTTGTTTTTGAAATGAGATACAATTCAACTTTTGACAAGCAAAGAATACAAGATATTTCAACTTAGACTCAAGACAATCATGCTCATTGACACATTTCTTATGGTAGGAAAAGATATTAGGTACTTGAGAGGTAGACTCATTATGGGATTCAAGGAGAATACATAGATGCTTGACCCCACAAGCTCCCCTCCACGGCACTCACTTCTCAAGGCAGCCAAGCATTAGTCCCCATGGAAATCTCCCCGTGGCGAACTTAGTATCTCTTCCAAGTATCTGAACTTGTCCTTCTCAAGCAACTAGAAAGGTTTTTGGCCTCTAAAAACAAGGTGTTTAGTAAGGATTTCTGTTAAGCATTACTCCTTGATGTCATGCAAGCGTGATTGAGACATTAAACCCATCAAGATACCAAACAAATGTAGTTGTGCAAGCACAATTTAGACCAAGAGGCCCTACTTAGATGTTGATATGAGAAAGAGTTCAAGGGTCATCACTTCCCAAGTAACTGCAATTCCCACGTAACACTTCCTTCAAAGCTTTCGCCCATCAGGTATTTGTTTATAATGAGTTAGAATGCCAAGGTATTCTAGCCATACTCACTTTGGGTCATTCCCTTCTCACGATTATCACTTGCTTGCAAAAGCAAAGTGGTCGGGAAGGCAGGCCCTCTAAAGGTGACACACAATCAAAGACACGAGCATGGTATCGAAGATCTGGATTTCTGATCACCCTAAGAAGGATGAGAGCATACTCTCCTACTCCAATGTCACACTCAACAATCAAAGGAAAAACATGTTCATTCCAACCTATTTAAAAATCACTAGATGCCTAAAAATTAATTTCAAACACAAAGTTTGGTTGTTTCTCCAAGGCAACCTACAAAACCCAAGTTAGAAATTTGATATCCTTACTCTTTGACTATCAAACCTACACAAAATGTGTTAGTAGTTTGATTTATTGTCTTTTCCATGTGTACACCAAGATACTACACAAATAATTAGTACCAAAAACCAAAACACAAAAAATAGAATGCAAAAACAAGACAATTTTCAAGTAAAACACTGCATTTTTACCTCTGTTCTGGACTTGACACAGGCGCAGAAGTCATGAAATAGGTGTAAAACCCATGACACAGGCAAAAAATGTCATTAACACAAGTGCAGAATGCTCAACACTAGCGCAAGTTGTCTTACACAGGCGTAGAAGTCCTCAGAAAACCCTGCACGACCCTGTTTTTAGGTTTTTTGACCTGCAAATCAACTTGAAAGCACTCAAAAACACAGTTAAGGGGTTAGATGGTTAGTGTTCACATCAGGTTCACTAATTAATGTATGTTAGGAAATAGGAAATCATCACAAGCAAGTCAAAATACTAATCACTAGCCCAATCACAAAAGCACAACATGCAATGATCTATCCTAAAACACAATCAATAGAGACATGAAAACAAAGCATACAAAACTAAAGATTATGCAAACCAGATATCAATTTGAATGCTCCTTCATGCACCTCCATTGTTCTTCTTTCCTCTTCAAATAGTTTGGTTGTGGATCTCACCTACAAGTGCACATACATGATTGAAAGCAAATAGGTAAGAAAATTGCTCAAAAGTACTCGAAGCATGATTGACTAGAAATTCAATAATCTCATTAGCGGCTAGGGATTTGATTGAAGAAATTCATCCAATTTATAGAGAAATTGGAGAAATGAACAAATTAGCATGATAGTGATTCGAATGGAAATTCAAATCAAGAATAGCAAAATTATGACATGTCTATGACAAATTGCTATGCAAGGATTTATGACAATTTATGACAAATTTCTATGACAAATTGCTATGTCAAGAATTGATTGATTGTCAATTATCACAAATTATGACAAATTTCTATGTCATTCCCATGAAATTAGGAGAAAAATAGGAGGAAATTGAAATTAGGTGAATTAGAAATTAGAAAATTGAAATTGATGAAAATTAGGTAAATTAATTAATAATTTGTCATTTATTAATTAATTCATAAAGGAGAATAATTAGCCAATTAAATAAATATTTAATTGTAATGAGAAGACTTAGGATAAATAAGTAATTTATTAATCCTAGAGGAAGAAATGACAAATAAGGTTAAATGATTAAATCATAAAACCCTAGAAGATGAATTAGCAATGCGAGGATGACAATTAGGTCCTGATTGAAGATAATTAATGTCATGATTTTGAATTGATAAATGACCAATGCGATAAACGATTTGATTGATAAATGAGCCAATTGACAAGGAACAATGACAAATTGATCCAAATTGACATAATTGAGATAGAGAACAATCGATAGCAAAATGATCACAAAATGACAAAATTGACAAGAGGACGAGGATCGATGACAAAATAGATTGCAAGACAACAAGATTGAAAATGACCATGATCGATGACAAATCGATCACAAAATGACAAGATCGAACATGACAACGACCGATGACAAATCGATCGCAAAATGACAAGATTGATAAGAGGACAAAACCCTAATTAGGATTGACGATGTCCAAAATGATGACAAATTAGCATGCATGTTGATGCGACAGGATAAGATCGATCAAAATCATGACTGAATAGTGTTGTCGACAAGACCAAATTTGAGAGCGAGATGAATGAAGAATGTAGAAGAATGACTCGATGTTCGCAAATGATAAAGACCAAGTGCATGACATAGGAGAAATGTTAATGTGACGCAAAAACCTAAAATGAGGCAATGCACAAATATTAAAGTATGACTCCGCAAGGGTTGACCATTTTTAGGTGTCTACAGGGATATTACTGGCCAAAAATGGAAAAAGACTCTTATCAATTTGCAAAGAAATGTCCTAACTACCAAATTCATGGCAATCTTATCCATGCACCAACACATGAGTTGCAGCCATTTATGACATCTTGGCCTCTCTGTCAGTGGGGACTTGATTTAGTAGGGAAAATCCATCCTCTTCAAATGGACACAAGTTCATTATCACTGCAACATAGTATTTCACAAAATGGATTGAAGCAGTCCCAATGACCATAGTAACTAGAAAGTAGATTGTCTCTTTTATTCTCAATTATCTAATTTTCAGATACAAAATGCCCAACTCCATCATCACAGACAACAGGCATCCCTTCAAAAATTAGGATGTACGAGAACTATGTCATTGATTCAAAATCCAACATCATTTCTCTAGACCTTACTACCCACAGGGGAATGGTCAAGTAGAGGCATCAAATAAAACAATCTTGAAAATCCTAAAGAAAACAATAAATGATGTAGGTAAGGATTGGCATGTACAAATCAATCTGACACTTTGGGCATATAGGACTAGCATCAGGATAGCCACAAGGGCTATGACATATTCATTGGTGTATAGATCAAAAGTAATTTTACCTCTTGAGGTAGAAATTCCATCAATCAGAGTATCTTTACAAGACCTCATACCAAATGAGGAGTATCGAGTAAACAAATTGCAAGAAAAAGAGCTTCTGGATGAAAAATGATAACATGCTTATTATCATCTCAAAGCATACCAAAAATGCATGTTCAGAAGCTACAACCACAGAGTCATCCCTAGGATTTTTAAAGTCGATGATCTTGTACTTAAAGAAAATCCCAGAAATCAGCAAGATCGAGAAAAGAAGGGGAAGTTTGAACCTAATTGGTTAGGTCCCTATGTTATCATATCAGCCTATTGATTAGGTGCCTATCAGCCAACAAATTCAGAAGGAGATGTGCTCGATGAACCAACCAAAAACATCCATCTGAATAAATTCTAAACTTGAGTGGTCTAATGCATGGGAAAAGTGAAAAATACAAAAAAAAAAAAAAACAACAAAAGGGTGCAATAAGAACAAGTGGTGAAAACCTAGCAATAGGCACTATTTGTGTGGGAATATCTCCTCTATCTATCATTACTCATATATTTTGCATCCAAAGTCAAAGTTAATGGCCATCGCCCAACACTTTTTATGCAGGATTATCCTAGACATACTTAGCATAGTCACTGTCCTTGCTTATCTAAAGATCAGTTCATCATATCCCACCATGGCTTGGTAATCAGTGTGAATATCCATATCGATAGATATCTATAGCTAGGAGCAATGTTCCTCTGACTTCAGGCATTTCAACAACAATTAAACAAGAATCACAGCATGCTAAGGAAGCCCTGTCAACAACAACTCATCAACTGAGAGAGCAAGACACTCATCCAATTAACAAATTAAACACATAGATGATGGATGATTTTCTGAATTATAATTTGTTTACATCTCACATGAATATTTGACTATTTTGCACTTAAATTTTTTGAATCATTGGATCCCCTAAATTTCTCAATGATGCACCGAGCTAGAGAAAGTAGCGGGAGAGTATGATATTTTTTTTGGTTTTCTGTTTGTGAGGTGATCACCTGTACAGTGCAAATCTATCTTGAGACATTATTGGAAACATATCATTGAAGAAATTATTCCACTTTGCACATAAAAATGGTTAATTATTGTCTATTTTACACAAGCAACATTCAGGTCATCTTGATTTAATTATACCTCGACACTTGTGTCATTTTGCAATATCAAAATCCATGTACGTTTTACTCAGGTCATTATAGTTCAATTATACCATTATGCTTGTATAAACTTCCAACATATCAAAAGATCAATGATGACAAAAAAATAGAGCAAAAACATGTGACTACATAGGAATGACAATGAGAAAATGAAGGTGATCATTTAGTTGCATATCATTTTACACTTGTGTTTAGTTGCATATCATTTTACACTTACATTTAGCTGCATATCACATTTTCATCTTGCATTAATCTCACATCATCATCATTATCATACATCTCATTTTCAAGATACATCTCAAATCATACATCAACAAGATTAAGATAAACAAAGCATCATCATATTTTCATCATTATAGCTCATACATCATAATCAAAATCAAAAGAATTACTATTATAGCAACATCGTCATCATAGAAACATCATATCAATGCATATCATAAATCATCATCCATAACACATCACATGAGAATCAGAGAAATCAGTGCCATATATATATATATATATATATATATATATATATATATATATATATATATATATATATATCTCAAAATGGTCAAAATGTACAAAGGGGTATCATGTCTATCAAAATACAACAAAATGATCAAAATACAATAGAGACAAGTCTCTTAGGTATGATTATCTCCTGAGGCTAACGGTCTCACAGCCGATGTCCTAGCTCCTGGATCTCCCCTAGGTGGATCATGTCGAGAAGGCCCCGTAACACCTCTTCTCTCTATCCCCATCTGACTCCAAGTAGATTGACTGACTACATAGCTACAAGCTCTCTTCACTCTAGGGACTAGATCCTCATATAACCACCTATAGTACTCGGCCACCATGGTCGTGTACCATATCTCTCTTAGTGTGTCCTGCATTGACACACTACCTATCACTCTCTATAATCTCCCTCCAAGCTCCTCTACCCAACCCCAATGCTCCCTCTTTGTATCCCACTCTATCATAATCTATGTAATCTGGCACTGCTATGCTAGCACCTGTAACTATTGCTATTGCACTATGACCTGTAGGGATCTAATCTATGAGTCCTATCAATGGGTGGCTACCCTAATCTGAATGAGTACCTGTGTCATGGTCCCACCCATACATGTCCCTATCTAAGTCACCGATGGAGGTAGAACATCTGATCTCCTCCTCTGGGCAAGTCGCATATCATCCTCTATACCCACACAACTGCTAACATATTAGCTACCCTACCCACACCACTAACACCAAGGAGAAGTCCTCCTCCTCTCCCTCCATCCCCTCCTCATCCTCTATCTCATCCTCTATCTCATCCTCCATCACCCCTTCATCCTCTATCTCTCACCAAACCTCCTCTATCACCTCCATATCCTCCTCCTCCTCCATCACTTCCACCATCATCCCCACCTTCCTCTCTGACCTCCTCTCCCTCCTCATCTCTCTGTCTAACTCCCCTTGGCCTCTCTGGCTACTCATCCTCCTCATAGTAAAAATTAAGTAACATCTCTATTCGATCCAATATTCATGCCACTGCTTGTGGTACGAAGTAGTTCAAGAACTCCTCTATCATCCCCCCATTAACAACCCCAACTCCATAATCCCAGATCTAGCCTCCCAACATCATGTACTCCTCTACTACCACTATGCTATCTACTATGGGCCCCCACTCGGGCACATCCTATCTTCGGTGAGCATATAAGAATGCTCCATGTGGTATCCCCTACGCCAAAATTTCTCAATGATAAAAGGCATTCACTCGATCAAATATCTACACATATACACATAGGGTATCTCTAGCCCATCCTCAACCCACACCTCACAATCCATATACAGTCTCCAGATAACCGTATGAATATCATCCAATACTCTCTCCCATTGCTCTAGTTTGCCTAGCTTACATTGGACAACTATACATGTATACTCATACATATATGCTTGACCAACTGGCCTATCCCTATTTGCAAGTGGCCTCACTACAGGAATATACTCCCAAGCCCACACCTATAATAATGTCACCCCCACTACAAACTTCTGTATCCCAGATACACTACCTCATGCAACTCCCTGTAAAGGTGCACTAATGTATAAGACCCCCATGCAAACTTGCATCCTTGTGTAACCATGTCCTCCAACACCAATCCCCATCCCATAGCTAATCACTTTGACCTATGGTTGGGACACAAAAATCCACCAATGAAGCCTACTAAAATAAAGGGTAAAGGAGCATAATCTAGATCCAAAAAATCTTGCCATGGGATCTCATATCCACAAATCTGATCATCTTGGAAGATGCAATAGAGAGCCTCTATCCCACCCTCCTCAGTCTGCTCATATGGAAACAAGGCCCCATAATCAGAATCCGTAGAATGTGATAACAATCCTCATGTGTGACTGTTTTCTTGCTAGTAGCCAAATGGAAGGTGTTTGTGTCACTATGCCACCTCTTTGCCAAAACTATCAACAAAATCCACTTAATGATATACTGAGGCATGTCTAATAAAGAAGTCAAACATCACATCTTTATCAGCATGTGACAATCGTGGAATTAATGACCATGGTCATGGAAATTGCTCTCGTGACTGAAGTACACCAAGTTGTGTCTGCAAAACAATAATTGTCCATCATTAGTTCCCACATCTATCTGATATATCCAATCAAAATAAAATCAACTTGCAACAACGAAGCATCAAATCAAGCACCATATAAAAAATCCAAGCATCATATAGAGAAATCATATCAAGCAACATAACAAAAAATCAAAGCACCATATCAAAAATCAAAGACCCATATCAAAAATCAAAGCACAATATCAAAAATAAAAGACCCATATCAAAAATCAAAGCACCATATCAAAAGTCAAAGACCCATATTGAAAATCAAAGCACCATATCAAAAATCAAAGAACCATAACACAAGCAGTTCAAAATTGATGGGATGGGGTTTGGGATAGACTAGCCTAGTCTATGCTCTTGGATCCTTTCCTTGGATCACCAGGTGCTCTAACCACACCCTAGGGTCTCTAGGAATTCCTCTTCTTGTGGAATCCCCTAACCTTGGCCAATCCACTCGCCAACAATTTGATAAACTACTCCTAAGGTCTTACCTACTCATGAGTTTCGAGGAACCCTTACATAGGCTAACATGGGTTTGGCTTGTTCCACACCTTCCTAGGTCTTAGATAGGATGGGTCAGGACCAATATAAGGTTTTTCCACCAATTCATGTGCCCCCAAGAGGTTTCAAGCTTCCTACCCCTTACCGATTTCACAATTTTGTCTTTTGCCTACAAAATAGGGCTACAAGGACTGTGGGGAATTAGGCCTCCTACTCGGTCCTTTAGGGCTCCCTCTTGCAAATGATGCACTTTCTTGTGAAACTTCCTAAAAGACCTACTATTCATTTGGAAAGGGCTCAAGGATTTTCCTAGTTTTAGGCCTCCAAGTGTCCGTACACTGCCCTTGGTGGATTTTAATGTTTTTAAGGGTTTTTTTAAGAGGGTTTTTAGGCTTGCCAAGGTCACAGTGTAGGTTTGGTGCTCTTGCCTCCTCATCTAGATTGGTGGAAGCTCCTCCTTCACACCAATGGTTCTCCACTCACCCCTCTACAACTCCTCCAAAGGGTGCCTCCTTCTCTGAGCTTCCTTGCTATCCAAGACCTCTGCAACTTAACCCTTCCTAGCTAGGCACTGTTCAGTCTCACCTAGGAGTGGGTCTTTAGATGGCCTCCCTACATCTTCCAAGGCCTTTCTTGGTTTGGAGTATAGTACAGGGTCTAGACTCTCATTCCCCATGGTTTCATGGTGATTCCACAATGGGGAATGGAGTTATGAACCCATTTTCTCACAACAGTCCAAAACTGGATAGCAAGAAGGCAATTTAAAAAATATTTACAAACACACCTCACTTACAAATCAAAACCTAACCTAAATGCTAAAAAAGGAATTAATTACACCATAAAAAAAACACAACATATTTTTTCTCAAAAATCAATCCATTAACAATCTTCTTTTACTCCATTTGTGCCAACTGGCAACAAAATTGTAGTCACAGTCAAGTCACTTTGTTTGGGCCATACAACATCTGACATCCAACCCATTATCTTAGGGTTTTTAACTACTTATACTACCCTCTCCTTGATCTTTGTGCCCATATTAGGGTTGTCCATGCTTAAACTAAAGATTTTGACCACTAGGTGGAAAAGTTGCTTGACAACTTTGAAAAGTTGTCATGCAACTTTTGCAACTTTTGAGCAACTTTCTCAATGTTGCTTTTCTTGACTCCTAGGCCCACATTGGGCTAACCTATGGACACCACCATGCTAAGAAGGACCCTTAAACACCTCAAAGGTACAAATACTTTCTATTTCCAAAAAAACTCAACTTTGACTCATGACCCTAGGACCTCAACTAGGACCCTAAGTAGGACCAATGAGCACATGACTCTTATTGTATGTACAATGGCTTCTTAAAGAAGCATGAACACAATCAAAAGAAAATGGTGGGATCCCTTTCAAGGGTTCTCCTAGAGCATACTCCCCCTCTACAAGAAACTAAGGAATTAGGGGAGTGAGAAGAGCCGAATCAATGCCAAGCTTCTTGAACTTGCTCTCCTCAATCCAAGTAGCTTCAAACACAGGTTGACCTGCCCATTTCACCAAGTGCTCCATGTAGACCTAATTTCTAGTAGACTTCTTCCCCCTTGACTCCAAGATCTCCTCTGCTATGGGTTGCTTCACTTGAGGTAAGGCATTCACATCCAAGTCTTGTAGTACCTTAGCTTGGTTCTCAGTCTGCCCTGCTATCTCACCCTTGTACATGATCAGATCAGCAACAGTGAAGACTGGTGAAATGGCTAAGTTTGAAGGAAGTTCAACCTTATAGGCATTCTCACCATATTTTACTAGAATTCTACAAGGTCTTACTCTCTTCATTTGTAGTTTAGTAGGCTTGCCACATTGCATTCTAGCGTTGCTCAAATGGACCATCAGATAGTCACACACCTTGAACTGAACCTCTCTCCTTTTCTCATCCATTTTGGCCTTCAATTTTTGAGTGGATTCAAGGATGTCTTTCTTAACCTTCTCTTGGACTTCATTGATGGTTTAAGTGAAGTTCTCTGCTTGCCCACTCTTCATCTCCATGGAACCAAGTTCCCTGAGTTCACACACTCCTCTTGGATGTCTACCATAGACAACCTCAAAAGGACTTCTTCTAGTGGTCCTATTTACACTGTCATTATATGCATACTCTACTCAAGGAATGATTATATCCCATGTCTGTCCATACTCCTTGGTTAGACACCTAAACAAATTGCCTAACACCCTATTGAGGACTTCAGTTTTGACCATCAATTTGTGGATGGTAAGCTGAGCTAAATGATAAGTTAGTTCCAAGTCTCCTCCATAATGTTTGCCAAAAATGGCCCATCAACTATTGTCCTTGATTGAAAAAATGCTTAAAGGGAGTCCATGAATCCTCAAAATCTCCTTAAAGAAGAGATGTGCAACATAGCTAGCATCATGTGTAGTTCTACATGGAATGAAATGGCTCATCTTGGAAAATATATCTACTACCACATAGATGTTGTCCATACCTATCCTTGTCTTGGGAAGTCCTACTACAAAGTCCATACTTACACATTCCCAAGGCCTATTCAGGACCGGCAATGGTTGATAGAGACTAGCATTGCTTGATCCTCCTTTTGCTCTTTAGCACACACCACATTGTTCTACATACCTTTTCACATCTCTTGGCAACTTGGGCCAATAGTAGTACCTCTGTACTAAATCCAAGGTTTTGTTGACTCCAAAGTGTCCACTTAAACTACCATTGTGTTTCTCTTGGATGAGGTTTTCCCTCATGGATCCTCTAGGCACACACAACTAATTACCTTTGAACAAGAGACCATTTTGGAGAGTGTAATCTGCATACTCACAATGGATATGGTTCTCAAACTCCTTGAAAACCTTGTAAGCTGATGATAAGTCTTCATCTCCTCTATAGAGGTCCTTGAAACCTTCTATTCCTATGCTCTGCAATTGTAACTCTTGAAGTATCAACAACTTCCTACTTAAAGCATCTACCACCTTGTTGAGTTTCCCCTTCTTATGCTTGATGGTGAAGGTGAAGGATTGGAGGTATTCCATCCATTTCAAATGTCTATTGCTAAGCTTCTCTTGAGTGTTAATATAACTCAAAGCTTGGTTGTCTGTGAACACCACAAATTCCATTGGGAGCAAGTAATCCCTCCATTTTTTGAGAGACTGAACTAATGCATACAACTCTAGGTCATAGGCTGAGTACTTCTTCTTTGCTTCATTGATCTTCTCACTAAAAAATGCCATAGGTCTTCTCTCTTGACTCAATACACCCCCTACTACAATTCTACTTGCATCACACTCCAATGTGAATAGCTTGTTGAAAGTAGGTAGGAGTAGGATATGTTTTGTGGCTACTTCTTGCTTCAATAGTTGAAATTCTTTATCAGCCTACTCAGTCCATTTTAACTTAGTTTTAAGGCCTCCTTTTATGGTGTCAAGGATTGGTGCACATATGCCACTAAAGTTCCTCACAAACTTTCTACCGAATTGGGCTAAACCATGGAAACTCCTAATTTTAGTCCTTGTTCTAGGGGCATGCCAATTCAAGATTGCCTCCACTTTGTTTGGATCCATCTTCAAGGTTCCCTTAGACACCACAAATCCTAAGTACACCAGCTCTTACTTCAAGAAGTCACACTTCTCTAGGTTGATTGACAACTTCTCTTCATGCAACCTCTCTAAGACTAACCTCAAATGCTCAAGATGCTCCTCTTTGGTTCTGCTATAGATGAGAATGTCATCTAGGTACACTATCACAAACCTACCTGTGAAGTCTTTCAACACCTCATTCATCAACATCATGAAGGTGCTTGGGGAATTGGGGAGTCCAAATGGCATCACAAGCCATTCATACAATCCCTCTGTGGTCTTGAAAGTAGTCTTCCACTCATCTCCCTCCTTAATTCTAGTCTAGTGATAACCACTTTTAAGGTCCAGCTTAGTAAAATACATAGCACCTCCTAAATAGTCCATCAAATCCTCTATTCTAGGAATAGGAAACCTATACCTTATGGTGATCCTATTGATTTCCCTTGACTTAGTGCAAAGTATCCACTTGCCTCCCATCTTTGATGCTAGCACTACTGGGACTACACATGGGCTGATGCTCTTCTTGATTAGTCCTTGTTCCAATAACTCCTACACTTGCCTTGCTACCTCCTTGTTTTGGTCAGGTGTGAGCTTATATGTAGCTTTCTTAGGTAGGGATTCACTAGGAACAAATTCTATTTGATGTCTTATAGACCTTCTTGGTGGGAGTGTTGCAGGTGCTCCATTACTCACTATGTCCTTATACTCTTGCAACATTTGCTTCACCTCCTTGGGTACCTCTGCCTGCAACTTGTCTTCCTCCTCCTTTAGTTTCACAAAGATAGCACACCTCACTATTTCTTCCTCATGTATCAAGTGTAAGAACTATTTACCAGTACCAAATAAGACACTAGGTGTTCTTGAGGTTCCCTATTCATTCTCTATCAAAGACTAAATCTTAAAGGTTTTGCTATCCTTCTTAAAGGAAATGGAGTTCTCCTCTCCATCATAGATCACCTTCCTATCAAATTGCCAGGGTCTATCTAGCAATAGGTGACAGGAATCCATGGGTAACACATCACAAAGGATCTTATCCTTGTATCCTCCAATAGAAAACTCTACCCAAGTCTGTTCATTGACTAGCACACTCTGTTCTTGATTCAACCATGTCACCTTATATGGGTTAGTGTGGGGTATCCTTGTGAGTTTCAACTTCTTGGTTGCCTCCTCTAATATTATGTTATCAGTTGACCCTGAATCAACTATCACCTTGCATACTTTACCAAGGATCTTGCATCTCATCATAAACAATGCTCTCCTATTCTTAGGTTCATTCTTAACTGGTTGTCTTATCAAGACCCTATTGAACATCAGGTTTTCTCCAATCTCTAATTCAATATGGTCCACCTCAAGTGTCTTTCTACTTGATGTGTCTTCATGTGCATAAGCAACCCTCTTTCCACTGTTTGATGATTTAGGCTTGTCATGGCATCTATAGGCCAAGTGTCCCAATTGTCCACAGTTGTAACATTTCATAGTTGCAAAGTAGGAGTTACCCCTGCCTTTACCTCTACCCCTACTTGGACCACCTTGTGCACCTCTTCCTCTAGAATGGCCTTCTCTAAGATTGGCTTCACTACTATGCTCAGTCAACTTGGCTTCTCCTTGGTTCCTTTGTTCATTCGTCTTGGTTTGGTAACCACGTCAGTGACTCATTTGATCTCTACCTCTGCCTCTACCCCTGTTATTAGAGTCTCCTTTCCTTTTGTTCCTCTCTTCAACCTTCACAGCAAGATGATGACATTTTTGGATAGTAGTAGGAGTCCATAGGCTTATCTCCTCTTGAATGTTCCACTTTAGGCCGCTTAGATACTTAGCCACCTTCATAGATTTATCTTCTTGGGCTTTGGATCTAAGACAAATCTTTTGAAATTCTTTGGTGTAGGAGGTCACTTCAAGGTCTTTTTGCTTTAGTCCCTATCTCTTCTTATTATGTTGGACTTCATAATCTTTTGGGAAGTAGGTCTCCTTGATCTTACTCACCATGGCCTTCCTATTGGCAATAGGTAGCTTCCCCATGCTAACTCTCTCTTCTTGCAGGTACTTCCACCATGTCAAAGCTATGCTCTTGGATCATTTCCTTGGATCGCCAGGTGCTCTAACCACACCCTATGGTCTCTAGGACTTCCTCTACTTGTGGAATACCCTGACCTTGCCCAATCCACCCGCCAACAATTTGATAAACTATTTCTAAGGTTTCACCTACTCATGAGTTTTGAGGAACCCTTTCTTAGGCTAATATGGGTTTGGCTTGTTCCACACCTTCGTAGGTCTTAGCAAGGATGGCTTAGGACAAATACAAGGTTTTTCCACCCATTCATGTGTCCCCAAGAGGTTTCAAGCTTCCTACCCTTTACCGATTTCACAATTTTGTCTTTTGCCTACAAAATAGGGCTACAAGGACTATGACCAATTAGGCCTCCTACTCGGTCCATTAGGGCTCCCTCTTGCAAATGATGCACTTTCTTGTGAAACTTCCTAAAAGACCTGCTATTCATTTGGCAAGGGCTCAAGGATTTTCCTAGTTTTAGCCCTCCAAGTGTTTGTACACTGCCCTTGGTGGATTTTAAGGTTTTTAAGGGTTTTTTAAAGAGGGTTTTTAAGCCTGCCAAGGTCACAGTGTAGGTTTGGTGCTCTTTCCTCCTTGTCTAGATTGGTGGAAGCTCCTCCTTCACACCAATGGTTCTCCACTCACCCCTCTACAACTCCTCCAAAGGGTGCCTCCTTCTCTTACCTTCCTTGCTCTCCAAGAACTCTGCAACTTAACCCTTCCTAGCCAGACACTGTTCAGTCTCGCCTAGGAGTGGGTCTTTAAATGGCCTCCCTACATCTTCTAGGGCCCTTCTTGCTTTGGAGTATAGTATAGGGTCTAGACACTCATTCCCCATGGTTTCATGGTCATTCCACAATGGGGAATGGAGTTATGAACCCATTTTCTCAAAACAGTCCAAAACTAGATAGTGAGAAGGCAATTTACAAAATATTTACAAACACACCTAACTTACAAATCAAAACCTAACCTAAATGCTAAAAAAGGAAGTAATTACACCATACAAAAAAACAACATATTTTTTCTCAAAAATCAATCCATTAACAATCTTCTTTTACTCCATTTGTGCCAACTGGCAACAAAATTGTAGTCACAGTCAAGTCACTTTGTTTGGGCCATACAACATCTAACATCCAACCCATTATCTTAGGGTTTGTAACTACTTATACGATCCTCTCCTTGATCTTTGTTCCCATATTAGGGTTTTCCATGCTTAAACTAAAGATTTTGACCACTAGGTGGAAAAGTTGCTTGACAACTTTGAAAAGTTGTCATGCAACTTTTGAGCAACTTTCTCAATGTTGCTTTTATTGACTCCTAGGCCCACATTGGGCTAACCTATGGACACCACCATGCTAAGAGGACCCTTAAACACCTCAAAGGCACACATACTTTCTATTTCCAAAAAAACTCAACTAGGACCCTAAGTAGGACCAATGAGCACATGACTCTTATTGTATGTACAATGGCTTCTTAAAGAAGCATGAACACAATCAAAAGAAAATGGTGGGAGCCCTTTGAAGGGTTCTCCTAGAGTATACTCCTACTCTGCAACAAACTAAGGAATTAGGGGAGTGAGAAGAGCTGAATCAATGCCAAGCTTCTTGAACTTGCTCTCCTGAATCCAAGTAGCTTCAGACGTAGGTTGACTTGCCCATTTCACCAAGTGCTCCATGTAGACCTAGTTTCTAGTAGACTTCTTCACCCTTGATTCCAAGATCTCCTCTACTATGGGTTACTTCACTTGAGGTAAGGCATTCACATCCAAGTCTTGTAGTACCTTGGCTTGGTTCTCAGTCTGCCCTGCTATCTCACCCTTGTACATGATCAGATCAGCAACATTGAAGACTGGTGAAATGGCTAAGTTTGAGGGAAGTTCAAACTTATAGGCATTCTCACCATATTTTACCAGAGTTCTACAAGGTCCTACCCTCTTCATTTGTAGTTTAGTAGGCTTGCCACTTTGCATTCTAGCTTTGCTCAAATGGACCATCACATAGTCACCCACCTTGAACTGAACCTCTCTCCTTTTCTCATCCATTTTGGCCTTTAATTTTTGAGTGGATTCAAGGATGTCTTTCTTAACCTTCTCTTGGACATCATTGATGGTTTGAGTGAAGTTCTCCGCTTACCCACTCTTCATCTCCATGGAACCAGGTTCCCTGAGTTCACACACTCCTCTTGGATGTCTACCATAGACAACCTCAAAAGGACTTCTTCCAGTTGTCCTATTTACACTGTCATTATATGCATACTCTACTCAAGGAATGATTAGATCCCATGTCTATCCATACTCCTTGGTTAGACACCTCAACAAATTGCCTAACACCCTATTGAGGACTTCAGTTTTGACCATCAATTTGTGGATGGTAAGCTGAGCTAAATGATAAGTTAGTTCCAAGTCTCCTCCATAATTTTTGCCAAAAATGGCCCATCAACTATTGTCCCTGTCTGAAAAAAATTCTTAAAGGGAGTCCATGAATCCTCAAAATCTCCTTAAAGAAGAGATGTGCAACATAGCTAGCATCATGTGTAGTTCTACATGGAATGAAATGGCTCATCTTGGAAAATCTATCTACTACCACATAGATGTTGTCCATACCTATCTTTGTCTTGGGAGGTCCCACTACAAAGTCCATACTTACACATTCCCAAGGCCTATTTGGGACCGGCAATGGTTGATAGAGACCAGCATTGCTTGATCCTCCTTTTTCTCTTTAGCACACACCACATTGTTCTACATACCTTTTCACATCTCTTGGCAACTTGGGCCAATAGTAGTACCTCTGTACTAAATCCATGGTTTTGTTGACTCCAAAGTGTCCACTTAAACTACCATTGTGTTTCTCTTGGATAAGGCACACACAACTAATTACCTTTGAACAAGAGACCATTTTGGAGAGTGTAATTTGCATACTCACAATGGATATGGTTCTCAAACTCCTTGAAAACCTTGTAAGCTTATGATAAGTCTTCATCTCATGCATAGAGGTCCTTTAAACCTTCTATTCCTATGCTCTACAATTGTAACTCTTGAACTATCAACAACTTCCTACTTAAAGCAACTACCACCTTGTTGAGTTGCCCCTTGTTATGCTTGATGGTGAAGGTGAAGGATTAGAGGTATGCAATCCATTTCAAATGTCTATTTCTAATCTTCTCTTGAGTGTTAATATAACTCAAAGCTTGGTTGTCTGTGAACACCACAAATTCCTTTGGGAGCAAGTAATGCCTCCATTTTTTGAGAGACTAAACTAATGCATACAACTCTATGTCATAGGTTGACTACTTCTTCTTTGCTTCATTGAGCTTCTCACTGAAAAATGCCTTAGGTCTTCCCTCTTGACTCAATACACCCCCTACTACAATTCTACTTGCATCACACTCCAATGTGAATAGCTTGTTGAAAGTAGGTAGGAGTATGATATGTTTTGTGGCTACTTCTTGCTTCAATAGTTGAAATTCTTTATCAGCCTACTCAGTCCATTTGAACTTAGTTTTAAGGCCTCCTTTTATGGTGTCAAGGACTGGTGCACATATGCCACTAAAGTTCCTCACAAACTTTCTATAGAATTGGGCTAAACCATGGAAACTCCAAATTTTTGTCCTTGTTCTAGGGGCATGCCAATTCAAGATTGCCTCCACTTTTCTTGGATCCATCTTCAAGGTTCCCTTAGACACCACAAATCCTAAGTAGACTAGCTCTTGCTTCAAGAAGTCACACTTCTCTAGGTTTATTGACAACTTCTCTTCATGCAACCTCTCTAAGACTAACCTCAAATGCTTAAGATGCTCCTCTTTAGTTCTTCTATAGATGAGAATGTCATATAGGTACACTATCACAAACCTACCTGTGATGTCTTTCTACACCTCATTCATCAACATCATGAAGGTGCTTGGGGAATTGGTGAGTCCAAATGGCATCATAAGCCATTCATACAATCCCTTTGTGGTCTTGAAAGTAGTCTTCCACTCATCTCCCTCCTTAATTCTAATCTGGTGATAACCACTTTTAAGTTCCAGCGTAGTAAAATACATAGCACCTCCTAAATAGTCCATCAAATCCTCTATTCTAGGAATAGGAAACCTATACATTATGGTGATCCTATTGATTTCCCTTGACTCAGTGCAAAGTATCCACTTGCCTGCCTTCTTTGATGCTAGCACTACCGGGACTACACATGGGCTGATGCTCTTCTTGATCAGTCCTTGTGCCAATAACTCCTGCACTTGCCTTGCTAGCTCCTTGTTTTGGTCAGGTGTGAGCTTATTTGCAACTTTGTTAGTTAGGGATGCACTGGGAACAAATTCTATTTGATGTCTTATAGACCTTCTTGGTGGGAGTGTTGCAGGTGCTCCATTACTCACTATGTCCTTATACTCTTGCAACATTTGCTTCACCTCCTTGGGTACATCTGCCTACAACTTGTCTTCCTCCTCCTTTTGTTTCACAAAGATAGCACACCTCACTATTTCCTCCTCATGTAGCAAGTGTAAGAACTATTTACTAGTTGCCAATAAGACACTAGGTGTTCTTGAGGTTCCCTCTTCATTCTCTGTCAAAGACTAAATCTTAAAGGTTTTGCTATCCTTCTTAAAGGAAATGGAGTTCTCCTCTCCATCATAGATCACCTTCCTATCAAATTTCCATGGTCTACCTAGCAATAGGTGATAGGCATCCATGGGTAACACATCACAAAGGATCTTATCCTTGTATCCTCCAATAGAAAACTCTACCCAAGTCTGTTCATTGACTAGCACACTCTGCTCTTGATTCAACCATGTCACCTTATATGGGTTAGTGTGGGGTATCCTTGTGAGTTTCAACTTCTTGGTTGCCTCCTCTGATATTATGTTATCTGTTGACCTTGAATCAACTATCACCTTGCAAACTTTACCAAGGATCTTGTATCTCACCCTAAACAATGCTCTCCTATTCTTAGGTTCATTCTTAACTGGCTGTCTTATCAAGACCCTATTGAACATCAGGTTTTCTCCAATCTCTAATTCAATATGGTCCACCTCAAGTGTCTTTCTGCTTGATGTGTCTTCATGTGCATAAGCAACCCTCTTTCCACTGTTTGATGATGTAGGCTTGTCATGGCATCTATAGGCCAGGTGTCCCAATTGTCCACAGTTGTAACATTTCATAGTTGCAAATTAGGAGTTACCCCTACCAGTAACTCTACCCCTACTTGGACCACCTTGTGCACCTCTTCCTCTAGAATGGCCTCCTCTAAGATTGGCTTCACTATTATGCTCAGTCAACTTGGCTTCTCCTTGGTTCCTTTGTTCATTCACCTTGCTTTGGTAACCACGTCGGTGACTCATTTGATCTCTACCTCTGCCTCTACCCCTGTTATTAGAGTCTCCTTTCCTTTTGTTCCTCTCTTCTAGCTTGGCAACAAGTTGATGACATTTTTGGACAATAGTAGGAGTCCATAGGCTTATCTCCTCTTGAATGTTCCACTTTAGGCCACTTAGATACCTAGCCACCTTGATATATTCATCTTCTTGGGCTTTGGATTTAAGACAAATCTTTTGAAATTCCTTGGTGTAGGAGGTCACATGAAGGTCTTTTTGCTTTAGTCCCTATCTCTTCTTATTATGTTTGACTTCATAATCTTCTGGTAAGTAGTTCTCCTTGATCTTACTCACCATGGCCTTCCAATTGGCAATAGGTAGCTTCCCCATGCTAACTCTCTCTTCTTTCAAGTATTTCCACCATGTCAAAGTTGCTCCCCTTAATCTTAATTTGGCAACCTTAACCTTTTGAGCCTCTGTCACTCCCTCAAACTCAAAGTGGTTCTCCATACCCTCAATTCATTGCATGATAGTGTCAATGTCCATCCTTCCATTGAAATGTGGCAATCCTTGAAATGCTTTGGTGTTCAAAGCCTTAATAGCCTTTACAAAGGGTTCTTCATTGAACAAGGGATCTGGTTCAGGTATGATGTCATCTATGTCAATGGTTTTTTTACCTTTATCCTTGGTGTCTTCACCCCAAGGTCCTTGTGTCCTCTGATCCACCACTTCTTGCAACTTATCCCTTATCTCACTCATACCTTCTTCAAGGAGTCTATTCTTCTCCTTCTTCTCTTCTACCTCCCTAGCTATCTCTAAATTAGTGACCATTTTGCTCTCCCCCACTGATTCACCAATATATAGAGACATGCACGGTCTACCAAATCTTTAACTTGGTCTGATACCAATCTGATGGGATGGGGTTTGGGATAGACTAGCCTAGTCTATGCTCTTGGATCCTTTCCTTGGATCACTAGGTGCTCTAACCACACCCTAGGGTCTCTATAACTTCCTCTACTTGTGGAATCCCCTGACCTTGCCCAATCCACCCGCAAAAAATTTGATAAACTATTCCTAAGGTCTCAACTACTCATGAGTTTCGAGGAACCCTTTCTTAGGCTAATATGGGTTTGGCTTGTTCCACAACTTCCTAGGTCTTAGAAAGGATGGGTCAGGACCAATACAAGGTTTTTCCTCCCATTCATGTGTCCCCAAGAGGTTTCAAGCTTCCTACCCCTTACCGATTTCACAATTTTGTCTTTTGCCTACAAAATATGGCTACAAGGACTGTGACCAATTAGGCCTCCTACTCGATCATTTAGGGCTCCCTCTTGCAAATGATGCACTTGCTTGTGAAACTTTATAAAAAAACTACTATTCATTTGGCAAGGGCTCAAGGATTTTCCTAGTTTTAGGCCTCCAAGTGTCTGTACACTTCCCTTGGTGGATTTTAAGGTTTTTAAGGGCTTTTTAAGGAGGGTTTTTAGGCCCGCCAAGGTCACAGTGTAGGTTTGGTGCTCTTACCTCCTTGTCTAGATTGGTGGAAGCTCCTCCTTCACACCAATGGTGCTCCACTCACCCCTCTACAACTCCTCCAAAGGGTGCCTCCTTCTCTGACCTTCCTTGCTCTCCAAGACCCCTGCAACTTAACCCTTCCTAGTTGGGTACTGTTCAATCTCGCCTAGGAGTGGGTCTTTAGATGGCCTCCCTACATCTTATCGGGCCCTACTTGCTTTGGAGTATATTAAAAGGTCTATACTCTCATTCCCCATGGTTTCATGGTGATTCCATAATGGGGAATGGAGTTATGAACCGATTTTCTCAAAACTGTCCAAAACTGGATAGTGAGAAGGCAATTTACAAAATATTTACAAAAACACCTCACTTACAAATAAAAACATAACCTAAATTCTCAAAATATAATTAATTACACCATACAAGACACACAAAATAGTTTTTCTCAAAAATCAATCCATTAACAATCTTCTTTTACTCCATTTGTGCCAACTGGCAACAAAATTGTAGTCATAGTCAAGTCACTTTGTTTGGGCCATACAACATCTGACATCCAACCCATTATCTTAGGGTTTGTAACTACTTATACTACCCTCTCCTCGATCTTTGTTCCCATATTAGGGTTTTCCATGCTTAAACTAAAGATTTTGACCACTAGGTGGAAAAGTTGCTTGACAACTTTGAAAAGTTGTCATGCAACTTTTGCAACTTTTAAGCAACTTTCTCAATGTTGCTTTTCTTGACTCCTAGGCCCACATTGGGCTAACCTATGGACACCAAAATGATAAGAAGGACCCTTAACCACCTGAAAGGCACACATACTTTCTATTTCCAAAAAAACTCAACTTTGACTCATGACCCTAGGACCTCAACTAGGACCCTAACTAAGAACAATGAGCACATGACTCTTATTGTATGTACAATGGCTTTTTAAAGAAGCATGAACAAAATCAAAAGAAAATGGTGGGCACCCTTTCAAGGGTTCTCCTAGAGCATACTCCCCCTCTGCAATAAACTAAGGAATTAGGGGAGTGAGAAGAGCCGAATCAATGCCAAGCTTCTTGAACTTGCTCTCCTCAATCCAAGTAGCTTCAGACACAAGTTGAATTGCCCATTTCACCAAGTGCTCCATGTAGACATAGTTTCTAGTAGAATTATTCACCCTTGACTCCAAGATCTCCTCTACTATGGGCTAATTCACTTGAGGTAAGGCATTCACATCCAAGTTTTGTAGTACCTTAGCTTGGTTCTTAGTCTGCCCTGCTATCTCACCCTTGTACATGATCAGATCAGCAATAGTGAAGACTGGTGAAATGGCTAAGTTTGAATGAAGTTCAACCTTATAGGCATTCTCACCATATTTTACCAGAATTCTACAAGGTCCTACCCTCTTCATTTATAGTTTAGTAGGCTTGCCACTTTGCATTCTAGCTTTGCTCAAATGGACCATCACATAGTCACCCACCTTGAACTGAACCTCTCCCCTTTTCTCATCCATTTTGGCCTCTAGTTTTTGAGTGGATTCAAGGATGGCTTTCTTAACCTTCTCTTGGACTTCCTTGATGGTTTGAGTGAAGTCCTCTGCTTGCCCACTCTTCATCTCCATGGAACCAAGTTCCCTGAGTTCACACACTCCTCTTGTATGTCTACCATAGACAACCTCAAAAGGACTTCTTCCAGTGGTCCTATTTACACTGTCATTATATGTATACTCTGCTTGAGGAATTATTAGATCCCATGTCTTTCCATACTCCTTGCTTAAACACCTCAACAAATTGCCTAACACCCTATTGATGACTTCAGTTTTGACCATCAATTTGTGGATGATAAGCTGAGCTAAATGATAAGTTAGTTCCAAGTCTCCTCCATAATTTTTGCCAAAAATGGCCCATCAACTTGTTGTCCCTATTTGAAAAAATGCTTAAAGGGAGTTCATGAATCCTCACAATCTACTTAAGGAAGAGATGTGCAACATAGCTAGCATCATGTGTAGTTCTTCATGGAATGAAATGGCTCATCTTGGAAAATCTATCTACTACCACATAGATGTTGTCCATACCTATCTTTGTCTTGGGAAGTCCTACTACAAAGTCCATACTTGCACATTCTCAAGGCCTATTTGGGACCGGCAATGGTTGATAGATACCAGCCTTGCTTGATCCTCCTTTTTCTCTTTGGCACACAACACATTGTTCTACATACCTTTTCACATCTCTTGGCAACTTGGGCCAATAGTAGTACCTCTGTACTAAATCCAAGGTTTTGTTGACTCCAAAGTGTCCACTTAAACTACCATTTTGTTTCTCTTGGATGAGGTTTTCCCTCATGGATCCTCTAGGCACACACAATTGATTACCTTTGAACAAGAGACCGTTTTGGAGAGTGTAATCTGCATACTCACAATGGAAATGGTTCTCAAACTCCCCAAAAACCTTGTAAGCTGATGATAAGTCTTCATCTCCTTCATAGAGGTCATTGAAACCTTCTATTCCTATACTCTACAATTGTAACTCTTTAACTATCAACAACTTCCTGCTTAAAGCATCTACCACCTTGTTGAGTTGCCCCTTCTTATGCTTGATGGTGAAGGTGAAGGATTGGAGGTATTCCATCCATTTCAAATGTCTATTGCTAAGCTTCTCTCGAGTTTTAATATAACTCAAAGCTTGGTTGTCTATGAACACCACAACTTCCTTTGGGAGCAAGTAATGCCTCCATTTTTTGAGAGACTGAACTAATGCATACAACTCTAGGTCATAGGCTGAGTACTTCTTCTTTGCTCCATTGAGCTTCTCATGAAAAAATGCCATAGGTCTTCCCTCTTGACTCAATACACCCCCTACTACAATTCTACTTGCATCACACTCCAATGTGAATAGCTTGTTAAAAGTAGGTAGGAGTAGGATATGTTTTGTGGCTACTTCTTGCTTCAATAGTTGAAATGCTTTATCAGCCTACTCAGTCCACTTTGCTTGGATCCATCTTCAAGGTTCCCTTAGACACCACAAATCCTAAGTAGACCAGCTCTTGCTTCAAGAAGTCACACTTCTCTAGGTTGATTGACAACTTCTCTTCATGCATCCTCTCTAAGACTAACCTCAAATTCTCAAGATGCTCCTCTTTGGTTCTACTATAGATGAGAATGTCATCTAGGTACACTATCACAAACCTGCCTGTGAAGTGTTTCAACACCTCATTCATCAACATCATGAAGGTGCTTGGGGAATTTGTGAGTCCAAATGGCATCACAAGCCATTCATACAATCCCTCTATGGTCTTGAAAGTAGTCTTCCACTCATCTCCCTCCTTAATTCTAATCTAGTGATAACCAGTTTTAAGGTCCAACTTAGTAAAATACATAGCACCTCCTAAATAGTCCATCAAATCCTCTATTCTAGGAATAGGAAACTTATACCTTATGGTGATCCTATTGATTGCCCTTGACTCAATGCAAATCATCCACTTGCCTCCCTTCTTTGATGCTAGCACTACCAGGACTACACATGGGCTGATGCTCTTCTTGATTAGTCCTTGTTCCAATAACTCCTGCACTTGCCTTGCTAGCTCCTTGTTTTGGTCAGGTGTGAGCTTATATGCAACTTTGTTAGGTAGGGATGCACTGGGAACAAATTCTATTTGATGTCTTATAGACCTTCTTGGTGGGAGTGTTGAAGGTGCTCCATTACTCACTATGTCCTTATACTCTTGCAACATTTGCTTCACCTCTTTGGGTACCTCTGCCTACAACTTATCTTCCTCCTCCTTTAGTTTTACAAAGATAGCAGACCTCACTGTTTCCTCCTCATGTAGCAAGTGTAAGAACTATTTACCAGTAGCCAATAAGACACTAGGTGTTCTTGAGGTTCCCTCTTCATTCTCTATCAAAGACTAAATCTTAAAGGTTTTGCTATCCTTCTTAAAGGAAATGGAGTTCTCCTCTCCATCATAGATCACCTTCCTATCAAATTGCCAGGGTCTACCTAGCAATAGGTGACAGGCATCCATGGGTAACACATCACAAAGGATCTTATCCTTGTATCCTCCAATAGAAAACTCTACCCAAGTCTTTTCATTGACTAGCACACTCTGCTCTTGATTCAACCATGTCACCTTATATGGGTTAGTTTGGGCTATCCTTGTGAGTTTCAACTTCTTGGTTGTCTCCTCTAATATTATGTTATCACTTGACCCTGAATCAACTATCTCCTTGCAAAATTTACCAAGAATCTTGCATCTCACCCTAAACAATGCTCTCCTATGCTTAGGTTCATTCTTAACTGGCTGTCTTATCAAGGCCCTATTGAACATCAAGTTTTCTCCAATCTCTAATTCAATATGGTCCACCTCAAGTGTCTTTCTACTTGATGTTTCTTCATGTGCATAAGCAACCCTCTTTCCATTGTTTGATGATGTAGGCTTGTCATGGCATCTATAAGCCAGGTGTCCCAATTGTCCACAGTTATAACATTTCATAGTTGCAAAGTAGGAGTTACCCCTGCCTGTACCTCTACCCCTAGTTGGACCACCTTGTACACTTCTTCCTCTAGAATGGCCCCCTCTAAGATTGGCTTCACTATTATGCTCAGTCAACTTGGCTTCTCCTTGGTTCCTTTGTTTATTCACCTTGCTTTGGTAACCACATCGATGACTCATTTGATCTCTACCTCTACCTCTACCCCTGTTATTAGAGTCTCCTTTCCTTTTGTTCCTCTCTTCCACCTTGGCAGCAAGCTGATGACATTTTTGGATAGTAGTAGGACTCCATAGGCTTATCTCCTCTTGAATGTTCCACTTTAGGCCACTTAGATACCTAGCCACCTTGATAGATTCATCTTCTTGGGCTTTGGATCTAAGACAAATCATTTGAAATTGTTTGGTGTAGGAGGTCACATCAAGGTCTTTTTTCTTTAGTCCTTGTCTCTTCTTATTAAATTTGACTTCATAATCTTCTGGTGAGTAGTTCTCCTTAATCTTACTCACCATGGCCTTCCAATTGGCAATAGGTAGCTTCCCCATGCTAACTCTGTCTTCTTGCAGGTACTTCCACCATGTCAAAGTTGCTCCCCTTAATCTTAATTTGGCAACCTTAACCTTTTGAGCCCCTATCACTCCCTCAAACTCAAAGTGGTTATCCAAACCCTCAATTCATTCCATGACAGTGTCAATGTCCATCCTTCCATTGAAATGTGGCAATCCTTGAAATGCTTTGGTGTTCAAAGCCTTAATAGCCTTTACAAAGGGTTCTTCATTGAACAAGGGATCTGGTTCAGGTATAATGTCATCTATGTCAATGGTTTTTTTACCTTTATCCTTGGTGTCTTCACCCCAAGGTCCTTGTGTCCTCTGATCCACCACTTCTTGCAACTTATCCCTTATCTCACTCATACCTTCTTCAAGGTGTCTATTCTTCTCCTTCTTCTCTTCTACCTCCCTAGCTAGCTCTACATTAGTGACAATTCTGATCTCCCCCACTGATTCACCAATATATAGAGACATGCACGGTCTACCAAAACTTTAACTTGCTTTGATACCAATCTGATGGGATGGGGTTTGGGATAGACTAGCCTAGTCTATGCTCTTGGATCCTTTCCTTGGATCACCAGGTGCTCTAACCACACCCTACAGTTTGTAGGACTTCCTCTACTTGTGGAATCCCTTGACTTTCCCCAATCCACCCACCAACAATTTGATAAACTATTCCTAAGGTCTCAAGTACTCATGAGTTTCGAGGAACCCTTTCTTAGGCTAATATGGGTTTGGCTTGTTCCACACCTTCCTAGGTCTTAGCAAGGATGGTTCAAGACCAATACAAGGTTTTTCCACCCATTCATGTGTCCCCAAGAGGTTTCAAGCTTCCTATCCCTTACCGATTTCACAATTTTGTCTTTTGCCTACAAAATAGGGCTACAAGGACTATGACCAATTAGGCCTCCTACTCGGTCCTTTAGGGCTCCCTCTTGCAAATGATGCACTTGCTTGTGAAACTTCCTAAAAGACCTACTATTCATTTGGCAAGGGCTCAAGGATTTTCCTAGTTTTAGGCCTCCAAGTGTCTGTACACTGCCCTTGGTGGATTTTAAGGTTTTTAAGGGTTTTTTAAAGAGGGTTTTTAGGCCTGCCAAGGTCACAGTTTAGGTTTGGTGCTCTTACCTCCTTGTCTAGTTTGGTGGAAGCTCCTCCTTCACACCAATGGTGCTCCACTCACCCCTCTACAACTCCTCCAAAGGGTGCCTCCTTCTTTGACCTTCCTTGCTCTCCAAGACCTCTGCAACTTAACCCTTCCTAGCCGGGCACTGTTTAGTCTCGCCTAGGAGTGGGTCTTTAGATGGCATCCCTACATCTTCCAGGGCCTTGCTTTCTTTGGAGTATAGTACAAGGTCTAGACTCTCATTCCCCATGGTTTCATGGTGATTCCACAATGGAGAATGGAGTTATGAACCCATTTTCTCAAAACAGTCCAAAACTGGACAGTGAGAAGGCAATTTACAAAATATTTACAAACACACCTCACTTACATATCAAAACCTAACCTAAATTCTCAAAAAGGAATTAATTCACCATACAAGACACACAACATAGTTTTTCTCAAAAATCAATCCATTAACAATCTTCTTTTACCCCATTTGTGCCAACTGGCAACAAAATTGTAGTCACAGTCAAGTCACTTTGTTTGGGCCGTACAACATCTGACATCCAACCCATTATCTTAGGGTTTTTAACTACTTATACTACCCTCTCCTTGATCTCTGTGCCCATATTAGGGTTTTCCATGCTTAAACTAAAGATTTTGACCACTAGGTGGAAAAGTTGCTTGACAACTTTGAAAAGTTGTCATGCAACTTTTGCAACTTTTGAGCAACTTTCTCAGTGTTTCTTTTCTTGACTCCTAGGCCCACATTGGGCTAACCTATGGAAACCACCATGCTAAGAAGGACCCTTAAACACCTCAAAGGCACACATACTTTCTATTTCCAAAAAAACTCAACTTTGACTCATGACCCTAGGACCTCAACTAGGACCCTAACTAGGACCAATGAGCACATGACTCTTATTGTTTGTACAATGGCTTCTTAAAGAAGCATGAACACAATCAAAAGAAAATGGTGGGAGCCTTTTGAAGGGTGCTCCTACACCAAAAATCCATATCACAAGCATCATATTGAGAAATCATATCAAAGACCCATAACACAAGAAATTCAAAATCCATAATGCAAGCATCATATCAGGAATCATATCAGAAATCAAGAATTAGAATTCATATCAGACATCAAATTCATTTCCAAAAAATAAAAATAAATCAAAGATCCACATCAATAGAAAATTAGGATCAAACAATCAATCAGCTTGACACTTCATAATGAAAGCAATTTCAATAGACTCTCTATCATCATATCAAGACTCAGACATCATCACATCAGGGAAAACATTGGCTCAAAACCGATCACAAAACACTCAGCAGGCACCTATCTGCTCCTAAGCCATCTACCTCATCTATTCCCCCCGCGACACATTCTTCCATTTCTTTTCTACCAATTTTTCTTACCCACACACCATAACATTCCTCTCGTGTGCTAAGCTACTGGACATGTGCTATCTTTCCTCATGTACGTGCTATAATCTTTACTCTATGTGCTAAACTAACCTATGCACTAACTGGGATTGCCATCACACTAACTTGCTTACGTTACGTGCTATTTCATCCAATGTGCTATCCTAAACCCCCTACTTGCTTACCTGTCAACCCTATGTGCTAAAAGACTAAACGTGCTATCCTAAACCCACAACGTGCTACAGAATGCACTTAAGACACTAACCTAGCTAGGTTACCTTATGCGCTACTGACCTTATTGTATGCGCTATTCTAGACCACCTACACATTAAAATGGCAAATTTGAATGCAAAAAATGAAAAACGTGATCAAAATCGAAGGCAAAATTTAGATGGCTTATAGGTGGACCATACATAGCAGGCCTCTGGTATCAATGAATGTGCTCTAATTGGTGAGAAGCATAAGGAATTGACATTTTTGTCAGAGCTAAGGTGTCACAATCGCAAGGAGACAAATGTGCAAATGATAAGAATAGAATCACTTTTAACCTTTTTATAGGGTAAAAGTAAAAAAGGGTTAGTAGGTGGGGCATGTATTTTGCTCATTTTCTCACTTTTAACCTTGTCAAACATCATTATATGAGAGATGAATCAATTACACTACATTCAACACAGTCTATATTTCAAAATGCAATGAATTCAAAAATGCTCATCAAATCAACAATACTTTTAAAATCTTTGATTTATCTCTTGAGCGGGCATCATCAATATCATTTCATCAAATCTAGGGCATCATATCCAGCAAAATTTTCTTTGAATCAACATGTGCACACACGTCACTTCAAAGAGGGGCAAAATGTAGACATATAAAAATGACCACTTTCCTAAGTTAATATTTAATATTCAATTTAACTTCATTCCTCTATTTAATTAAATTCTTCATATTCATCTATTTAATTAAATGAATTACTCAATTTATTTAATTAAGTTCACCTAAGCCTTTCATAACCTTTAATTAAATAAATCATTTTATTTAATAAATTTCCCTTTCTCTCCTTTTAATTAAATTTACATTTAATTAAATTGATCCTTGCAAGTAAATAAATCTAATTTATTTATTTAAATCCCCCCCACCTGTATTTATGCAAGTTGCATCTATTTTTGTTGAAATAGAGTAATTTATTTTAATTAAAATTCCCCTCCATCCACTTGCAAAATCCTACATCTCCCACTTGCCTCTCTAAACCCCCTTCTAGATTCTTCTAATGAATTCTAAATTAGCCTAATCCATCTCCTAAATATTGTCACATTCCTAAGCAAAGGGAAGTCTCTTCTCAAACCCTCAAAGTCTTTGAAAACCATTAAAGGCTATATGTCTTCAACAAGTTAATGTTTAAAGTCATCCTAACCATTAATGGTTAACTCAACCTTCTTACATGATTAGAGACTTTCTCTCCTACTCAACCTTCATCTAACCCAAGGGTATCATCAAGCATTCATTCTTTGACCATGGCTATCCCTTTAACCCTTGCACAAGAGTTTATCCTTTGGGTAAAATTTTTATCCAATGGATAACCCTAACCTAACCTTAACCCTTACCTCCTAAGGTAACCATCATGTCTTTTCAAGAATTTAATGCTTCTTACATCTCCTCTCAAGCAGTCTTTTGTTGACAACTATCACCATTTCATTGGTGAGAATTGTGAACATGGATTGATAACTTTCAATCCTGGCCCTTGTTAAGATTATCCAATCTTGACCATCTATTGCCCTACTTTTCCTATAAATAGAGCTCTCATTCTCTCATTTTGATAATAATCCCCAAGTCTTTAGTATCAAACTTATAGACATTTTACTAAGTATATCCAATTTTCATGCATCTAATCTATAATCATTTTTAAATCAAGAATTTAGCCTCTCTTTGATAGAAATAATCTTAATAAGCATTTTAAGAAGCATTTCCATTATCATAGCACACTCATATTATACTAGTATATCATGTTAGGATAGGCTTTTACTAACCTTTTATCTAATCATCATATCCATGCTAGTTTAAACCATATTAGATTTAATATCATGCATAACTAGGAATACATTCATATTAAGTTGTCATTCCTAAAGTCAGTACATGTAGCTGATTTTTTTTTCAAGGAGGTAGTGAGATTGCATGGATTACCTAAGAGCATAGTTTAAAACATAGATACTAAATTTGTTGGTTATTTTTGGAGAACACTTTGGAAGAAAATGAAGATAGATTTGAAATTAAGTTCTACTTTTCACCCATAGACTGATGGACAGACAAAGGTAGTAAACCGGAGCTTGGGAAATTTGTTGAGATTCTTAGTTGGAGAGTAGACAAGAAGTTGGGATTTGATTATTGCACAGGCTGAGTTTTCCTACAATAATTTCATAAATGGGAGTATAGGAAGAACACCTTTTAAGATTGTCATTGAAGTACACCCTATAGGTATATTAAAATTGAGAAATATCAATAATAAGGACAAGAGGAGTGCGGAAGTATAAGAATTTATAGATCATATGAAGGCTTTACATGTTCAGGTTAAACAACAATTGGTGGATATGAACAACAAGTAGAAGGAGAAATCATATGAGAAGAGAAGACATAAGGAATTTGAAGTTGGAGATGAAGTGATGGTGTATCTGAGAAAAGAAATATTTCTAGTTAGAACATATAACAAGTTGCAGATGAGAAAGTTTGGAACTTGTAAGATCTTGAGGAAATTCAGTTTCAGAAATGCATATGAAGTGGAGTAACTGGATAGTCTGGGTATTTCACCTATATTCAACAGTGCAAATCTATATCAGTATCATGAATCAGAATTTAGTGAAGACAGTAATGTAGACTTGGAGAAGTGGATACCTCAGAAGGAACTAGATCAAATTGCAGTTATTTTGGATAGTAGGATTGGGCGTAACACCCAGAACAACTAGTATAGAGAGTATCTTGTGAAATGGAAGGACAAACTAGTTGAAGATTCATCTTGGACTTCTCAGGAAGAGGTTGACCACCTTGGTTTTCCTCTAACCCTAGAAAAGTGAGGGACTCAATTTTTTCAACAACATTGGATGTCTGATGCAAGAGCATCCCTAGTTCTTGGCAATCTTGCATCAACCAAAAACATTTATTTTCAATTTGTTTCCTATTTTGTAGTTTCAACATTTCATTTTGCATTTTCTTGCATTAGATCACTAGATCTTGCGGAGCTGTATTTTGCTTATGGACATGATTATATTCCTTACCCCAAGTCCACGAGATATTTGGATCTTTTCTCAGCAAGTTATGGCTTCCAGATTTTGAGATAGTTTTCTGTCTTAGAACACCAGAACCGCTTGGATCTATTTTTCTATTGGAAAATATTGTGGATCCTTTTTGTAGCTTGTGGAGCTCCAGTTTGTTGTTCCAATGTTCATTGGCATGTGGCTGATCTTCCCTTTGGTTCACACTTCTTCCTTTGAATTTGTATTGGTAGAGGTCGACCTGGTAGTTTTACACATTTCATTTTATTCATCGGCATTTGATTTTTCTTGGGTCGATATGGATCCCTCTAGATCATATAAATCAATGTAATTTAGCTTGTAGAACACAATTTTTACAGCAAGGAAGATCTATCTTCAGATTCAGTGGTGCGGAGTTGACTGATTCTATAAATGAGCATGTATGTATTTAGGCCAGTGAGCGAATCTTATAGCCCACATGTTGTCGACCGATTGTAATTGGTTTTCATGATATAATTCAATCAGATTTGCATTGCATCCATCATATTATTTTGTTTCCATTGTGTTTTACTCCTGTTGCCCAGTCCCAGTTGATCTCCCTAAGGTCCCTTCTATCATGACTACACCACTTGACTAATATTAAGAAAGTTGGTATTCTTATTTTTGTCTATAACAAGCCTCTTTGCTATTATAGAACACAACCACTTACTTAATAAATGTGTATAAAAGAAGAAAACATGTTTTAGGAGATAACATTAGTCATAAAGATGGATGCACCAATCAACTAGGAAGCATAACATGACTTGATCTAGGACCAAGCCACATGCACACCTCCATCACAATAGTAAAAGTCTTTGAATATGTTTTCCATGTTCCCTTGATCTATATCTTTCATCCATATCTCATGCTCTAATCTTTTTTTAAAGTGTATTAGTCAATTAACAAGATGAAAATTCATTAGATTGAAAACTAAGTTAAATAATTTTTTCTTGTCCATTATTTCCTTTCTTATTTTTAATATAAGTTTTACTTTTAATGTCTACAATATTTATTATCAAAATTTAACTTGACTCATTACTAAACATATATCCTTCAACTTAGGGGAATTTTTCTTCATAAGAAATTAGTGAAAATAAATGTTCAAGTTGCAAGTTTATTATTCATAATATTATTAATTTGTCTTCGGACATGTAGTGCCACAGTTAAAACACTTCGTTGGTGAAGTGACCACCAAGGTTCAAATCCCTGGATTTGAACAAGTGAAGTGTGGGGATGAGGTCCCCCATTTGTGGCCTCACTGGTTCATAGCTCCAGGTCAAAAGCGTTTACCCCTTGATAAAATAAAAAAATTGATAATATTATTAATTCATATGTATCTTAAATTTAATGTTTGCATATTACATGTAGAATCCTACATATAGATATAAATCTTTGAGGTATGGATACTACATTACTTGTGTTTTACTAGTGTTAAAAATTTATAAATGGCGTGAGATACATGTTAAGAGTCCCAAGGGACAACTTATGTCAAGAGAAGTTGTACATATATCTCTTTTAAGTTGCTTGATGATATTATTGATGTTATTTAAAACTACAAAGCTAAATCCCTCATTGTTTTATTTTCTAAAGGTTTCCACTAAAGAGATATTTTCAAATGCATACGTGTTAAATAGGAAATTAAGTGTTGAATAATATAATATTATAAAGGGTTAGGTAAGTGATATGATTCATGCAGCTTTGTTGAACTCACTTAAGCTTATGCTCATGTATATTATGATCCCAAAAATATTTATGGATAGAGTTGTGTTGAGGCATGATACATAAAATTGCACTTGAAAAGTGTCTACACTTGAAAGTTTGCTTTGTGGTTTTAAATATCATTCCTTAATTTGGCATTCAATTAACTTATATATGATATTACCTACAATCTAGGAATAGTCATATGATGTAAGAAAAAATTAGATAAATGATCAAGTGCTCATGTTCAAACTTGTGTTTATGTAGAAATGATTATAATGCAGCATTTCCTTGAATCCATTAAGATTACAAGTATATGTTTTCAAATAACTAATGAATAAAGTACCTAAATAAATCAAATATTTTCTTTTACTTTTAGTGAGGAGGACTTCTTATTCATAAGTAACCTATATTTAACTAACGCCCTCCATGCATGTCCTATAGTTGTCTACCCCTTTTCAACTCTAGTTGTACTATTGATAGTATCAAGACCCCCCATACTCTATTCAACCCCACTCCTATTTAACACCATTTTCTATTAGACATTTCAAATAATTGGAAGATAACTGAGAGGAGGGGGTGAATTAGCTGTCACTAGATTACCAGCAACTTAAGCAATTAAAACTTTAATACTGAAACATATAAGATCAATACCAGAATGTATAAACCAATTACCAAAATAACAGATATACCAATTAAGCACAAGCAACAATTAGAGAATAAATACCATCCACATGACACCAATATTTGTATGTGGAAAACCTGGTAAAGGGAAAAACCATGGTGGGAAGCCTACCCATAGTCAAATAATACTTCTGTAGCTAAGTATGTGATTACAAACTTAGGGGTCTGCACTTGAAGGAAGGCCAACAACCTAGACAACACTGCTCATTACAAAAGGAGTTTCACTGACTACATAAAAATCCAAACTACAATAATGGAGGAAGAATCAACTGTAATGATAGCATCTCCTATCCTTGAATACAATTTTGGTTAAGCTCAATACTAGAGGATTTGATCCTCTTACATAAACCCAACTCGATCACCAATGATCGACCAAATCTGCTACCTGAATAATTAACACATTATTTGCTCACATACATCCTTATCATTATCTCTCACATATGATCTACAATGAGATCTTACTATTGGCAATATTACAAGGATATTGAGAAGGTTGTTGATGATTATGAACATAATTGATTAAAGATGTTTTACTATCTTGATATTATTATTTTGTCATTGATGTCAAGAAATTGATTTTCTAATTCAGTATGATGTTGCCATATCTTAAGAAATATGATATGAAGATTATAAAGAAGTCGATAAAGACACAGGAAAGAATATGATGAATAAAGGGATAAGTTATTCAATGGGCAACTCTATCAAGTCAGACAATGATGAGATCTTGATGTTTTAGATTGTTCTAACATCATACATATGTTGTAAAATGTAAAAGTCAATACTATACTATGTTATCAAGCAAAGAACCTAGTTGGTAAACCCTAAGGAACCTAGTCGGTAAACCCTAAGGTTATCACAGTTGGTTAATGAAGACAGAATGTCTACTGAGTAAAGTTTAGTATTCACCAAGTTGTAACCGAGCTATAACAGAATGCATTAAATGTCTACATGTGATATTTAATGGAAGATGCTGATGAGCTTGAACGAATCAATGATTGGCAAGCTGTAGAAAAAGTTTATTAATGAATCTAAGGCAATGGAAAGTCAGCAAGAAGATCTACAGCTCAGATTGAACCGCATTACCCTAACACAAGTTCCAAGATGAATGTACAAGTTCCGAGGTGGGGTAGAACATTTTTAGATTGAAAGATACAATGAACCTGGACAAGATTGAAGATCTGATGGCTATGATTGATCATGGGAAATGTGATCAAGGAGATTAAGCAGTTAGAAGATTGTTTATAAAGAAGGAACTATTGATAAACAATGTATGTGGGCAAGTGTATGCACAGGGATGCTACATAGTGATTACCGAACATAGAAGCTTGAAGACCTATTAGAATAACAGAGTATTGATGCCTAGCAAATAGACAAGATTAGTTCTATGTCTAGCTTGTATTGAACAAATAAGAATCTGCTTTGGCATTTTAGATGTGAAGTTGCAGATAGATTGTATTACTATTATTTTGTGAAAGTGACAGGAAATCTCTTAACCGAGTGGACTTAACAGTCTTATATGTAAATCCTCTAACAAGGTGACATTCTAAATGAGTGTTTGAAATCCTTCGACAAGGTCACTTCTAACAAAGTGAAGATCCTAACAAATCTGAGGGAAATCCCTTAACCGGGTCACATCTAGTAATGTGTTTTGTAATCTTTAACAAGATTGGCTTTTAATCGAGCATACTCTAGAAGAGTATATTTCTTAGTGGGTCCTAAATCCCACAGTGGTTTTTCCCTATTTGGGTTTCCACATTAAATCTGGTGTTATAAGGTTTATATTGTTCATATGCTTTTGAGTTTGCATGTTTGACAGTTTTTTATTATATGACTGATATATGTTACCGAGGTTGAATCTGATGTTTTCATTGATGATTAAGTTTGTATGATTCACCCCCCCCCTCTCATCTTGTTGGCTATTGGATCTGTACTTATATTAAGTATCAAAACTATCAATTGGTATCAGAGCTTTGGACTCCAAAAGGAAAGTTTAAAGGCACTTGAGTTAAATATCCAAAGATGTATAAGAGGGATGCACCTAAGTTGAATAAGTCAAGTTTCTCTACATGGCAGAAAAGGATGAAGCTACATCTATCAAGAGTTGGAGAATATACTTTATACTATTTGGAGAATGATTTTGTTGCACCGAGCACATATCCATTGACTATGGAAGAGATAAAGGAAAAGCAAGAACACATTCAAGCAATGATTGAAATAACATTTGCATTGACTGATTCTGAGTTTAATGATCTAGAAGGTTGCAATGATGCAAAGGCAATGTGGACTAAGCTCATATCTGTATATGGAGGAGATGAACATGTTCAAAGAGAAAAAGTTGATAGTCTAAGAGGACAACTTGAATCTATGAGGATGAATGAAGGAGAGAACATAACCCAGTACAGTACAAGACTAAAGGAGATTGTAAATCAAATCAAAGGAGCAGGAGGAACTATTGAAGAAAAGGATATGACAAGTAAGTTGTTAAGAACCCTTCTACCTACCTATGCAATCTGAGTCTCTGCAATCAATGAATTGAGGTCTGTACCTAATATGCCAGTATCCTTGGATGCCACTATTGGTAATATTCATGCATTTGAGTTAAGTAATTTTGATAATAGTGGGTCATCGGTAAATAAAATTGAATCTGCATTTAGTTCTTTTCATCTAAATGAATCTAATGATTACAATGAGAGAATGTATAAGTACTCTGAAGGAGATCACAATGGAGCAAGTGAAAGATTTTAGAAGAACATGGAGGAGGTACATAAACTGTATGAAGAAATCAAAAAGCAAGAAGAATTTGAAGCACTATTGGCCAAAAGGCTACCAAGAGGCAAAGGTAAGTATAAAGGAAAACTACCTTTGAAATGTTTCAATTGTGATAAGATTGGACATATGGCTTCTAACTATCCTGATAAAGATTTCACTAAAAAGAGAGATTACCGAGATGATAGATAGAAAGATAATCACTATAGAGGACACCGAGACTTTAGAAGAAGAGATAGAAAGACATGCTTAATTGCTGATGAGGAATCTAAAGATGATAAATCAGATGAGACTGATATAGAGGAAGTTGTTTATGTGGCTATCAAGGATGGATCAGATGAAGAAAGGTATGAAGAAAAAGCCCTAATATCTCGCATAAACACTAATGATTCTTGGATTATAGATAGTGGATGCTCACATCATATGACAGGAGATAAACACAAGTTTGTTATGTTAGAAGATTTTGATGGAGGCTATGTTAGATTTGGTAATGATGCACCATGTCCGATAAGAGGTAAAGGATCCATAACACTTCTTGATAAAGAAAGATACAATGATGTTTATTGGGTTAAAGGTTTGAAATATAATTTGTTAAGTGTAGCACAACTAAACAACACAGGTTACCGAATAGAATTTCAAAAAGGAATTGTCAAAGTTTATGACAAGAATGGAAAGTTAGCTACTACTGGGACACAAACAAAAGTTAATACATTTCACCTTGACTCTACTCACAACAAGTGTTTGCATGCAAAGATTGATAATACCGGGTTATGGCATAAAGGGTTTTGTCATGTTAATTTTGATAATCTGATCAAGATAAGTAAGAAGCACAGAGTAAGAGGTCTACCGAGTCTTGAAAAACCTAAGAATGCTATGTGTCGAGGATGCCAAATGGGTAAGATGACAAGATCTAGCTTTACAAGTAAGTCCTACACCTCTAAGGGAATTTTAGATCTTGTGCACACTAATCTTTGTGGTCCTATGAAATTTCAAAGTTATTATGGTGATAAGTATTTCATATTATTTGTGGATGATTATTCAAGGATGATGTCAGTAATGTTTTTAAAAGAAAAGTCAGAAGCTTTTCAAATCTTTAAGTGGTACAAGGCTAGAGTTGAAAATGAAACAGGAAGACAACTGAAATGTCTTAGATCAAATAAAGGAGGAGAATTCACTTCTGATGATTTCAACCTATTTTGTAATGATCATGGTATTAAAAGACAAGTCTCTACACCAAGAACTCCACAACAGAATGGAATAGCTAAAAGAAGAAACAGATCTATTGTGGATTATGCTAGAACACTGATGATTGAGAAGAAGGTTCCACAAACATTTTGGAGAGAAGCAATAAGCACAACTGTTTACACCTTGAACCGAGTTCAATTGAAGAAAGGTACATTGAAGACACCTTATGAAATCTGGTATGGCAAGAAACCTAATGTAAGTTATTTTAAGATCTTTGGAAGCAAATGCTATGTTCAGAAAGATGATAGAAATGGCAAGTTTGATCAGAAAAGTGAAGAAGGAAAATTTCTAGGATATTATTCTAGAAGCAAAGCATTTAAATGTCTGATCAAATCATCTAACAAAATAGTAGAAAGTGGAAATGTGAAAATTGATGAATTTGTAGAAAGAACTGATGACAAGAATTCCAAAGAACCAGAAGACTATGATGAATTTGTCTATGTGCAACTGAGAAGTCCTACTGAGATAACTGTTGAAGGAAATGAGGAAGATATCCAATTATTGAGTGATGAAGAGTATCATACAGAGCCTACCGAGCCTGTATTAGCCAAATATGTCAGAAGACACCATGCACCAAGTCAGATTATAGGAGATAAGGATGATCCAGTGATGACAAGGAACAAACTGAGACAAAACACATGTTTGATATTTGAATTTGAACTGAGAATAGTGAAAGAGGCATTCAACAGTGAAGATTGGATAAATGCTATGACTGAAGAGATTGATCAAATCAAAAAGAATGACACATGGACACTGGTCCCAAGATTGAAGGACAAAAATGTAATTGGTACAAAGTGGTTCTTCAAAAACAAGCTAAATGAGAAAGGTGAGGTCATTCGAAACAAAGCAAGATTGGTTTGCAAAGGTTATGCCCAAGAAGAAGGAATTGATTATGGTGAGACTTTTGCACCTATTGCTAGACTTGAAGGAGTTAGAACATTGTTGGCATATGCTACTTTCAAAAACTTCAAGGTATATCAAATGGATGTAAAATTTGCATTTCTGAATGGAATATTAGAAGAAGAAGTTTTCATTGAACTTGAAGGATTTGTTGAAGACAATAATAAAGATCGGGTATGTAGATTGAACAAAGCTTTATATGGTCTGAAACAAGCACCTAGAGCATGGTGTGAAAGATTACACTCTTATTTGATTAAGATTGGTTTTATAAGGACAAGTGAGAACAACAACATGTACATGAAGAATGATGAAAATGAAATACTAATCTTAGCCATATTTGTTGATGATATTATATTTTGTGGAAATGACTCTTTATGCAAGAACTTTGGAAATGAAATGAGCAAAGAATTTGAGATGTCATTAATCGGTGAGATAAAGTATTTTATAGGCTTATAGATACTGCAAATGAAAAATGAAATTTTCATTACTCAATCCAAATACATAAAGGAGATCTTGAAGAAATTTGGAATGGAGGACTCAAAACCAGTAAGTACTCCTATGACTACAAACTGCAAACTATTAAAGAATGATGAATCTGCATCTGTTGATGAGACACTCTATCAATCCATGATTGGAAAACTACAATATGTTGTTCACAGTAGGCCAGATATAGCACATGCAGTAGGTATTGTTGCAAGATTCTCTGCAGATCCTAAAGAAATATACATGACAACAATCAAAAGAATTTTCAAATACTTGAAAGGCACTAAAGATTATGGCTTAGTATATCAGAAAGGAAATAATTTTGATTTGAAAGTTTATACTGATGCTGATTGGGTAGGCAACATTGATGACAGAAAAAGCATAAGTGGAGGAGCTTTCTTCTTAGGAGAAAGACTAGTGAGTTGGCTTAGCAAGAAACAAGGATGTGTTTCTCAGTCAACAGCCAAAGCTGAATATGTTGCTGCAGCACTGAATTGTACCAACATTGCATGGATCAAACAATTGTTGGAAGGTATAAATGAGAAAGTTACCGAGCCAGTAACTATATTCTGTGACAATACTAGTGCCATTAATGATGCAGGAGCATCCAAGAGACCACATGAGACCAAGAAGATTAAAAGCATGAATGAAGACCCCAAAGCATCCTTGAAAGTGAATTGGAATGTTTTGAAGCCAATAATGGCCATTTGTAATGACCAATATGATTTTAAAGTAAAAAAATCCTAAAGGTCCTGATAAAGGCCTTAGGACCAAAAATGCTATGTAAATGGGCAAATGATGCCTAGGAGTCTAGATAGATTGAATAGGGTTCTAATATGCTTTAATGGTCATATCATGTCAAAATAATTTGATTAGGATAGGTTTTAGTTGATGAAATGCTTTAGAAATAAAGTTAGAAATTCAAAATTTGAATTTTAATGGCTAGTTACAGTTTTGGAGGGAAAGTGGTTTATGAGTTGTTTTGTCACTCTAATCACTCAAACTAATTGGATTTCGGTTTGGGAAGTTAGAGGAAGGATTTATAAAGCTTTGTAATGCCATTTTGGCTAGGTTGGATGTACTGTACGGACATAGTACGGATAGAATAGTAAAATCAATAAAAACTAGTCTTTTCTTGCTTTTCCTTTGATTTTATTGATGGTTTATTGATTGGGAAGTGTTGTATGTTCATGGTGGAGGTTAAAGGAATTTAGGAATCAGTATTAAACATTGTTTTGAATGATTTTATAGAAGGTTTTGATCAGATATTGTCATTTTGTGTTGGCTATCCTAAATTTTCTGAGTGTTTCATTGGCATTGAAGGCCCAAAATGCAATTTGGAGCCCTTCTATGGATGTAAGAATCTGATTCTCATAGGAGAGGCTCTGCCTAACATGTATAATACATTTCTAACCCTTATAACATGTTGGAGATGTGAAGTTGCAGGTGTACACCATGGGTTTTGACTGGGAAAATACATGGTTTTGATGCCATAGTTGTAGCAGCAGAGGATTGGCCTTAATGAAGGGTCATTTTTATGTTTGGATCAGTGTTGGTATGTTGAATAAATGGTGAATCAACCTTTTTTTGATTCTGGAAGTGAGTTTTGGGGTTTGAACAAGAAGGCCCTAGTTTTTAAGCCATTTTAAGGAGGGTTTTGGTGTTTGGGTATTTAGGAATGCAACCAAGACTTAAAACCTTGAAAATCCTTGGATTGGGAGACCAAATAAAGACTTTACAAAAGGGTTTAATCTGGTTGTGAGTTTGGAGGATACTTCCTTCACAAAGTGGACCTAATTAGCCCTCTTGGGGATTGAGGACAGCGGTTTTTTGAAGGCTTTGTTCCAAAACAGCCATAGGCAATATTTTGGGAGTTGATAGAGGTTTATATTGTGCATCTAAATAAGTCATAACATTGGTCCATGTTTTGGGAAATGTATGTGAAAAGAGCCAAAAACAGTCCAGCAGGCTACTAGGAAACTAGGCCTAGTGAAGGGCTAAAATTGGGTTTTTGTATCAGCTGATGATTTGAGGGCTTGGTAACCTTGGAGACATGTTAGTTGAGGTCATTTAAAGTGTTTTGAGGTAGGGGAAACACCTGGATAAGGTGGAGTTAGATTTGGAGCTTATTAAGGCATTGTGAGCACTTGAGACACCATAGAAGCATAGGGGTTTGGGTCCATAATTTATCCTTTTCATCTGCAAGTTTGTGTTTAGTCCTAATACCTCTGCATCAAGTGGTATCAGAGCCTAGGAGCATCCTAGGTGGTTGGATTGAGAAGAATATTTTGATTTCTTGTGGATTGAATCCTTTGTAGAAGCCTTGGAGTTGATATTCATCTAAGAAGCCTTCTAGAGTTGATTCTCTACATCAGGGAAACAAAGATGTCTGAAGAAGAAGAGTTTCCTCAGAGGATGACAAATGTAGAGCTTGCAAAGTTGGTGAGAGAACAAATGGCAGAAAATAGAAGGATGAAAGAAGAGATGGAAAGATTGAAGAACTTGGTAGATAAAAGAGAAGAGGGAGAGCATGAAGAAGAAGAAACACCAAGAGAAGAGAGGTTGGATCCTGAAGAAGCAAGGATGGCAAAGTTGCTCAAAGCAGTCAAAAGTGGAGACTCAAAGACAAGAACTGATCTACCAATGTATGAAGGTAAGATGGATGATGAAATTTTACTTGATTGGTTTAGTGCTCTTGAAAATTACTTTGATTGTGAAGATGTAGAAGATAAGTACAAGGTTAAGATTGCTAAGTCTAGGATGAAGGGCCATGCATTGTTGTGGTGGGATAACTTGCAGGCAGATAGAGGAAAGAAAGGATTGCCTAAGATCACCTCATGGCCAAGGATGATGGACAAGATGAAGGACAAGTTCCTTCCAGATGATTATAAGGTGCAATTGTACAAAAAGATGCAAGGGCTGAAGCAAAAGGACATGGATGTCCAAAAGTATACTAAAGAATTTCACAAGTTAGACATAAGGGCAGCACATGATGAAGATGTGGAAGAAAAGGTAGCAAGGTATCTTGGAGGTCTGAGATACAATATACAAGATGAGATGAGTATGGCTACACCAAGAACCTTAGAAGAATGTTACAAACTAGCCATGAAGGCTGAGGACAAGTTGAAGAGAAGACAAGAAAGGCAAAGTGGTAGAAAAGGCCAAACAAATAGAGGTAGAGGAGAAAGATTCCAAGAGAGTCAAGAACAAAATGACAAGGGTAAGGAACAAGTTTCAGATCAGAAGAATGGACAAAGAGGAGGTGGCAGATATCAGGCAGGAAGAAGCTTCCAAGGAAAGTGCTACAAGTGTGGGGAGGAAGGACATCCTTTCTACAAGTGTCCAGGGAGAGAGAACAATGCAAAGAGGACTGATAAAAGAGTGAATTTGGCACAAGGGGAAGACTACAAACAACAAGATGAGGAAGAAGGAACCTTAAGGGCATATCCTAAAGTTGGAGAGTGTCTCATGATGGGGAAAACACCTATGCAGCAGCAAGAGAAGCCCAAGGTATCAATCTTTAGAACCAATTGTAAAAGTCATGGTAAGGTTTGTAGAATGATCATAGATTCTGGTTCTTTTGATAATTTGGTATCTTATGAGATGGTAAACAAACTGAAATTAAAGAAGTTTCTACTTGATAAACCCTATAGAGCATCTTGGGTAAGCAATGAACAAAATATTGTCATTAGGGAGCAAGCTTATGTTGATTTTTCAATTGGAGGGTACAGTGATAGAGTTTTGTGTGATATTTTACCAATGACATGTTGCCATATAATTCTTGGAAGGCCATGGCAAGCCTCTAGGAAGACTATTCATTATGGTCTTGAAAATGTGTATGTTGTGCATAAGGGTGGACAATCTTTCACTCTTACACCTCTCCCTAGCAATTTTGATGAAGAAGGAAGTATTATTGTGTTTGGTAAAAAGGAGTATGTTGTTTTTCCAGATCAGAAGAAGGATGAATCAGGTCTGAAACATAAGTCATCATTGTTGATGGTGAAATCTAAAAATATTGATAAGGTAACAGGTTTGCAGCAGCAAGTGAGTGAAGGAGTAGTTGTGGGCAAAGTTTGGTGTCCTATTGTGTCACCAAGGAAGGTTGGTGCAGATATATCCATGAAGGGCAATGTTAAGGGTCTTTTAGATCCTCAAAGGCAGCAGATAGCACATCTAAGGCAGTCTCATGATGACTGTCCCAAACAACAAGCAAACAATGCAAAACCCATTGAAGTTGGTAACAAATTTTCTTTGTTTATATCTAATGATTTGATTGCAGGTTATAAGTGTTGGAAAGATGAGATTCAGACCAGTCAAGGGACAAGTTATAGACTCCCCTCAAGAAGAATGCATGGAAGGAAGACTAAGATGTTCCACTCTTGGGACAAGAGTTCTTTTGTTGGTGGGGTGTATGATGCAGGAGCATCCAAGAGACCACATGAGACCAAGAAGATTAAAAGCATGAATGAAGACCCCAAAGAATCCTTGAAAGTGAATTGGAATGTTTTGAAGCCAATAATGGCCATTTGTAATGACCAATATGATTTTAAAGTAAAAAAATCCTAAAGGTCCTGATAAAGGCCTTAGGACCAAAAATGCTATGTAAATGGGCAAATGATGCCTAGGAGTCTAGATAGATTGAATAGGGTTCTAATATGCTTTAATGGTCATATCATGTCAAAATAATTTGATTAGGATAGGTTTTAGTTGATGAAATGCTTTAGAAATAAAGTTAGAAATTCAAAATTTGAATTTTAATGGCTAGTTACAGTTTTGGAGGGAAAGTGGTTTATGAGTTGTTTTGTCACTCTAATCACTCAAACTAATTGGATTTCAGTTTGGGAAGTTAGAGGAAGGATTTATAAAGCTTTGTAATGCCATTTTGGCTGGGTTGGATGTACTGTACGGACATAGTACGGACAGAACAGTAAAATCAATAAAAACTAGTCTTTTCTTGCTTTTCCTTTGATTTTATTGATGGTTTATTGATTGGGAAGTGTTGTATGTTCATGGTGGAGGTTAAAGGAATTTAGGAATCAGTATTAAACATTGTTTTGAATGATTTTATAGAAGGTTTTGATCAGATATTGTCATTTTGTGTTGGCTGTCCTAAATTTTCTGAGTGTTTCATTGGCATTGAAGGCCCAAAATGCAATTTGGAGCCCTTCTATGGATGTAAGAATCTGATTCTCATAGGAGAGGCTCTGCCTAACATGTATAATACATTTCTAACCCTTATAACATGCTGGAGATGTGAAGTTGCAGGTGTACACCATGGGTTTTGACTGGGAAAATACATGGTTTTGATGCCATAGTTGTAGCAGCAGAGGATTGGCCTTAATGAAGGGTCATTTTTATGTTTGGATCAGTGTTGGTATGTTTAATAAATGGTGAATCAACCTTTTTTTGATTCTGGAAGTGAGTTTTGGGGTTTGAACAAGAAGGCCCTAGTTTTTAAGCCATTTTAAGGAGGGTTTTGGTGTTTGGGTATTTAGGAGTGCAACCAAGACTTAAAACCTTGAAAATACTTGGATTGGGAGCCCAACTAAAGACTGTAAAAAAGGGTTTAATCTGGTTGTGAGTTTGGAGGGTACTTCCTTCACAAAGTGGACCTAATTAGCCCTCTTAGGGATTGAGGATAGCGGTTTTTTGAAGGCTTTGTTCCAAAACAGCCATAGGAAATATTTTGGGATTTGATAGAGGTTTATATTGTGCATCTAAATCAGTCATAACATTGGTCCATGTTTTGGGAAATGTATGTGAAAAGAGCCAAAAACAGTCCAGCAGGCTACTAGGAAACTAGGCCTAGTGAAGGGCTAAAATTGGGTTTTTGTATCAGCTGATGATTTGAGGGCTTGGTAACCTTGGAGACATGTTAGTTGAGGTCATTTAAAGTGTTTTGAGGTAGGGGAAACACCTGGATAAGGTGGAGTTAGATTTGGAGCTTATTAAGGCATTGTGAGCACTTGAGACACCATAGAAGCATAGGGGTTTGGGTCCATAATTTATCCTTTTCATCTGCAAGTTTGTGTTTAGTCCTACTACCTCTGCATCAATTAATATTTCAAAGAACCCTGTTATGCACTCTAAAACAAAGCACATATCTATCAAATATCATTATCTTAGAGAAGAAGCTCAAGAGAAGAAAGTGGTGTTGGAATATGTTAACACAAAGGAACAAATAGCTGATATCTTCACCAAGCTACTACCAAAGGACACTTTTGAATATCTCAGAAGTAAATTAAGGGTCCTACCCCTATCTTTTACTCACTGACTGAGATCAGTGAAAGCATCACTTCGATGACTCTATTGAATATCTTTTAGGGAGCTAATGCTAGAGTGATACACTTTAGAATGTTTTTCTAAAAGTGTACTGGAAATAATACTGGGATAATACAGAAAATGATACAATGATATGAAATTTTAGACAAATGCTCTGACCGAGACTCAATTGATACACAACAGCAGGAAATAACTTCTTACAGCAAGAAATTATGTTTTAGTTCTATTATTTTTGGCATTGTTGTCAAAGGGGGAGAAGACCAAGGAGAAGACCAAGGAGAAGACCTACCCAGGGGGAGAAAACTAAGAAAAGACTACAGATTGAAAATAGAAGAGAAGTCTGATGTATGGGGGAGAGCATTTCAGCATTTCAAAATCACAGCAATCCAAATTTTTAAAGGTCAAATCAATTGGTTTTGCCATCAATGCCAAAGGGGGAGATTGTTGGCAATATTACAAGGATATTGAGAAGGTTGTTGATAATTATGGACATAACTGATTAAAGATGTTTTACTGTCTTGATATTATTATTTTGTCATTGATGTCAAGAAATTGATTTTCTAATTCAGTATGATGTTGCCATATCTTAAGAAATATGATATGAAGATTATAAAGAAGTCAGTAAAGACACAGGAAAGAATATGATGAATAAAGGGATAAGTTATTCAATGGGCAACTCTACCGAGTCAGACAATGATGAGATCTTGATGTTTTAGATTGTTCTAACACCATACATATGTTGTAAAATGTAAAGGTGAATACTATACTATGTTATCAAGCAAAGAACCTAGTCGGTAAACACTAAGGAACCTAGTTGGTAAACCCTAAGGTTATCACAGTCGGTTAATGAAGATAGAATGTCTACTGAGTAAAGTTTAGTATTCACTGAGTTGTAACTGAGCTATAATAGAATGCATTAAATGTTTACATGTGATATTTAATGGAAGATGCTAATGAGCTAGAATGGATCAATGATTGGCAAGCCATAGAAAAAGTTTATTAACGAATCTAAGGTAATGGAAAGTTGGCAAGAAGATCTATAGCTCAGATTGAACCACATTACCCTAACACAAGTTCCAAGATGAATGTGCAAGTTCTGAGGTGGGGTAAAACATTTTCAGATTGAAAGATACAATGAACCTAGACAAGATTGAAGATCTGATGGCTATGATTGATCATGGGAAATGTGATCAAGGAGATTAAGCGGTTAGAAGATTGTTTATAAATAAGGAACTATTGATAAACAATGTATGTGAGCAAGTGTATGCACAAGGATGCTACATAGTGATTATCGAGCATAGAAGCTTGAAGACCTGTTAAAATAACAGAGTATTGATGCCCAACAGATAGACAAGATTAGTTCTATGTCTAGAATGTATTGAATAAATAAGAATCTACTTTAGCATTTTAGATGTGAAGTTGCAGATAGATTGTATTATTGTTATTTTGTGAAAGTGATGGGAAATCTCTTAACCAAGTGGACTTAACAGTCTTATATGTAAATCCTCTAACAAGGTGACATTCTAAATGAGTGTTTGAAATCCTTTGACAAGGTCACTTCTAGCAAAGTGAAGATCCTAATAGATCTGAGGGAAATCCCTTAACCGGGTCACATCTAGCAATGTGTTTTGTAATCTTTAACAGGATTGGCTTTTAACCAAGCATACTCTAGAAGAGTATATTTCTTAGTGGGTCCAAAATCCCATGCTGGTTTTTCCCTATTTGGGTTTCCACGTTAAATCTGGTGTTATGAGGTTTATATTGTTCATATGCTTTTGAGTTTGCATGTTTGACAGTTTTTTATTATATGACTGATATATGTTACCGAGGTTGAATCTGATGTTTTCATTGATGATTAAGTTTGTATGATTCACCCCCCCCTCTCATCTTGTTGGCTATTGGATCTGTACTTGTATTAAGTATCAGAACTATCACTTACATTATATATATACTAATCCTTGACCATAAACAGTCAGGTCGACCACTAAACAATAAAGTAATTACATAATTACAAAACATGTCGGCTTGAGACCAAACAAATAATATCTAACCCATAAGACATCTTGGAAATACATCAAGAAGATCAAATAACACGTTCCATTAAGCTAGTCCATAACCTAAATAATACCAGACCCAATTTAGGTCCACACATGCCAAAGCAATGAACCCAATCAGCCAAGTCTCAAACATGATCACCATCAACATCCTAAATCTCTACTAGAATCCACACCAACACCACTTATGCATAACATCAAAGATCTTCATCAAAGCTCTGCTAGTGAAACCCTCACTAGATCAACAAACCAAGCTTACCAGCATATAAGATAGCATCTGATCACCAAATCAAAACCAACCAACTGGCCATAAATATGAGTAGCATGAATAGCATATCTAAGCCAATTCCAAAAGCCAAAACATACCGCAGTATATTGGATCATCATGATTTAATCCAACTAGAAACCAAACAACCTACCGAAACCAAAAGGATACCAGTAAAGAAGCCAAAACAACTAGTGTTGACATCAATGACAAAACATCAATGCAATACATAATCAATTCCTCCAAATGGCCAACAATCTCTCCCTTTGGCATTGATGGCAACACTAGATGTGAAAAATATCCTAGTGCCAAGAAAAGCCAAACAAATCTCCCACACAAGAATAAAGAAATGAAGTTATGATCCATACTCTCCTTGTAGACGATATCATAGTTAAGTTCTGCAATTTTCTCCCCCTAATGTATATATATCCTTAAGTTTTCACATGAATATCTCTCCCCCTTTGACATCAATGCCAGAGATCTGACATAAATATCAAGGCAAAAACATAAACCACTTAGTCACAAAACTAGCTACTCCCCTTGAGTAGTAGCATCACCACATCAATCTAGAATGAATAATATCTCTAAGAATGCATACCAAACTGATGCTAAATAGCATCAATCAGTTCTCTACTAGAGGGGAAGAAACCCCTAATTTGTCTTTGAGGTACTCAAATTATTCTTTAGGCAAATGTTTAGTGAATATTCACATAAACCAATTTGACTTCATTTTCTTCCACCTTCTCCTTCAAAAAGTTATACTTCATAGATATGTTCTTTTTCTTAGAGTGAAATACCGAATTCTTTGATATGTCTATAGAAGTAGAGTTATCATAGTGAATAACTACTAGTCCAATGCAATGCACTTTTATGTCCTTCAACATTTTCTTCATCCATAGAACTTGTGTACAGTTAGTAGCAACAACATACTCAGCTTTAGTAGTAGATAAAGAAGTACATGACTATTTATTGCTGATCCAAGAAATAAGTTTCTTTTCAAGAAAGAAAGCTCCACCGGAAGTACTTTTCTAGTCACCAACATCACCTTCCCAATCTGCATCTATATATGCACATAAAGTAAAGTCATCATCTTTAGGGTACCACAATCGATATTCGGATGTTCCTTATAAGTATCTAAAAATCCTTTTCACTGCACTCTCATGATTTTCTCTAGGATCACTTTGATATCTTGATGGAATGCAAACAACATTCATTATATCTAGTCTAATATAAGTCAAATATAGAAGACCTGCAATCATAGACTTGTATCTTATAGGATTTACCGGTGCAGATTCATCTTTCCTTGTCAATTTCTCACTGCTAACCATAAGAGTACTAATCAGTTTAGAATATTCCATACCAAATTTCTTCAACATCTCCCTAGCATACTTAGTTTGACAGATGAAAATAACTTTATCAGTCTGAGTAATCTACAAACCTAAGAAAAATTTCATTTCCCAATCATAGACATTACAAATTCTTTCTCCATATTGTTAGAAAATTCCATGCACAGCTTATCTTCACCTCCAAATATAAGTCATCAACAAAAACCTCAATAATCAGTATATCATCATTAGTGACTTTATAATATAGAGTATTGTCACCATTACCTTTACTGAAACCAAGCTTCAGAAGATATTTGTCCAACCTTGCATACCAAGCTCTAGGTTCATGTTTCAATCCATATAAGGCTTTTTTTAAACTGCAAACCATATTTTTATCATCTGAAAGTGAAAAACCATTAGGTTGCTTAATATAAACTTCCTCATCAAGATCCCCATTCAGAAATGAGAAATTGACATCCATCTGATAAACCTTGTAGTTTTTATGTGCAGCATAGGCAAGAAATAATCTTACAACTTCAACCCTAGCTACAAGTGCAAAGTTTTCACCATAATCAATTCCTTCCTTATGAGAATATCCTTTACAAACCAATCTAGCTTTGTTTGTCAACCAAAACCTCAATAATTAGTATATCATCATTAGTGACTTTATAATATAGATTACTATCAGCATTACCTTTAGTGAAACCAAGCTTCAAAAGATATTTTTCCAACCTTTCATACCAAGCTCTAGCTGCCTATTTCAATCCATAGAAGGCTTTCTTTAGCCTACAAACCATGTTTTTATCATCTAAAAGTGAAAAAACATCAAGTTGCTCAATATAAACTTCCTCATGAAGATCCCCATTCAGAAAAACACACTTGACATTAAACCTTGTAGTTTTTATGTGCGGCATAGGTAAGAAATAATCTTACAGCTTCAATCCTAGCTATAGGTGCAAAAGTTTCACCATAATCAATTCCTTCCTTCTGAGAATATCCTTTACAAACCAATCTAGCTTTGTTCCTTACAACTTGTCCATATTCATTTAATTTATTCCTAAATACCCATTTAGTTCCAATAACATTCTTATTTTTAGACCGGGGAACTAAAATCCATGTGTTATTCTTTTCTATCTGATCTAATTCTTCTTCCATAGCTTTCATCCAACATTCATCCTTACATGCTTCAATTACTAATACCGGTTCAACTTGAGAATTTAAACATACCTCATTAGTTGCCAATCCCCTTCTTGTCATCACTCCATTGTTCTTATACCCAATGATCTAATCTTCTAAATGATTCAACCTCACATACCTAGGAGTCTTCTGATTCTCTATTCCTCTTTCATGTTCTTTAGTTAATATTAAATTTTTTGATACTACCGAAGTAACTGGTTCAACATTTTGTTCTGGTAAAGGTGTTATTAGTTTAGTTGTGATCATTTCCACTATTGGTTCTTGCTCATAAATTCTAATTTGACTTCTATTCTACTCATCCACCTTGACATTAGCACTCTCCACAATTCTCTGCAATCTCTTTTTATAACTTCTATATGCTTTGGTTTCATTAGAATAACCAAGAAATATTCCTTCATCACATCTAGGATCAAATTTTTCAATGAAATCATCTCTCCTGATATAACATTTACTACCAAAGATTCTGAAATACTTAACTATTGGTGTATTGCCAAACCAAAATTCATAAGGTGTCTTACTAGTTTCCCCTTTGATATAAACTGTATTGAATGTATAGACTGTTGTGATCACTGCTTCTCTTTAGTTGATATGAGGTAGAATAGCTTCCATCATCATGATTCTAGTAGCATCCAAGATAGTTATTTTCTTTCTTTCCACAACTCCATTCTATTGAGGTGTCCGGGGAGCTGAAAATTGTCTCCTTATGCCATGCTTCTAACAAAAGTTAATAAACTCACCGGTTGTGAATTCTCCACCATGATCTGACCTTAAATACTTAATCTTCAATCCTTTCTTAGTTTCAAACTTAGCTTTAAATATTTTAAACTTTTAAAAAGCCTCAAATTTCTCCCTTAGAAAAGTAACTAACCCACATCATTCTAGAATAATCATCAATGTTTCACATAAAATATCTATCACCTTAAAAACTTTTGATTCTAGTAGGGCTACACAAATCAATATGAATAAGATCAAGAACATAATTAGATTTGTCTTGCATACTCTTAAAAGAGGTTCTGACCTATTTTTCCATTTGACATTCCTTACATACTGGATTATAGGGCTTCACAATCTTAGGTATATCTCTAACTACCTTAGTGGAACTGATCTTCACCATGCAATCAAAATTCACATGACATATCCTTTTATGCCATAGCGAACTATCATCAATTTGTGCAATCAAACATGTCTTCTTACTAGAATTGAAATGAAATATATTACCTTTTGTTTGAGCACCGGTTGCAATCTCCAATCCAGATCTATTAATGATTTTGCATTTTTCATCCTTGAATTATAATTGAAATCCCTTATCCAAAAAATATCCTACACTCAAAAGATTGTGCCTTAAACCTTCAACATAATAAACATTATCAATATTGTTCTTACCATCTAATGATATAGCTCCTTTTTCTTTTATCATGCATGCTTTTTCATCTCCAAATCTAACCAGAGCACCATCAAATTCTTGCAAAGTTAGAAACTTCCTTTTATTTCTAGTCATATGATGTGAACATCCACTATCAATTACCCAATCATCCTTATCTTCAATTTTAGTATAAAGGGCCTTCTCTTTAGGTACATTCTCTTCTAGTATCGGATCATCTTCCTTGATAGCCAAGAACACCCAGTCCTTTCCATTGTCGGAACCACTACCAAAGTCTTGTGCCGGTTCATCATTAGAATTAGTCACACCTTCCTCTTCCGCAAAGTAACATGATTTATCTTTATTTTTCCTATACTTATACTTATTTTTCTATCCAGGGTTAGGTTTAAAAGATCTTCTATCTCTTTCTTCAAATCTTGAATTCCTTTCAGGACATCTAGATAAAAAATGACTTATCTTATTACATGCAAAACATTTAAAAGGTGATTTTCCTTCATACTTACTTCCTACCAGTCCTTTAGGTACTCTTCTAGAAAATAGGGCTTCAAGTTTATCAAATTATTCATTTTCCCTCTTCATATCATCCAATTCCTTTGCATACAAAGCTTTCCAATATTGCTTGCTAGTTGATGATGTAAATGCATGAAAAGAAGGTTTAGACTTCACAGCTCCAAAAGGTCCAAATTCTTCAAGCTCAAAAGCAGATAATTTCCCAACCAAGGTATATCTATTGACATAGGTATTATCTATTAGTATTTAACTAGTGACTGAGATAGAGGGGTGAATTAGTCAAAGAAATTTGCTCATAATTTAACCAATCAAACTAACTAATAGGTAACTATCCTTTGCATTGTCTTAAACATTGTGCAA